>NC_050575.1:402742157-402870098 GCF_011100635.1 Trichosurus vulpecula
CTCGGCTTTAAAGAATACTAAGGATTCTCAGAGTCAGGCGTGTGTAGAGTGTATTTCAGTAATGAGGCACAGCCTGGACAAAGGTGTGGAGACAGGAGATGAAATATCACTTGTTATGGAGGGCAAGACCGCTCTTTAGTTTTGATTGTAGAAGACGTAAAGGAGTATATTTTGTAATTAGTCTGGAAAGGGATGCTGAGCTAGCTGGTGAAGACTTCAAATGACAGAGTGGTTTGTATTTTATCCTAAAGAACCAAAGAAACCATTCAGATTAAATCAGTTACTCTGTCAATAAACATTTATTAAGTACTTTCCATGTGTCAGGCCCATGGGGAGTGCTATGGTGAGATCTCTGTCCAGTTAAAGGACCAGAGACACTCAGAGCTTTTCCCTGAATTTCATTTGTTATATACTTTCAGAGGCCTGGGAAGGAACTGCCCTTTTATCTATTGGTCCAATAAAATGAAGGTCTTTTCAAAATTACCTAATAAGGAGGAAGGAATGAGGAAGAATGAAGGAAGAAGGAAGAATGAGGAAGAAGGAATCTTACCTCTGGATGTACCATCCCAGTAAGAGGCTGACATGGGGGTAGAGGGCTGAGGCTCCAGCAGCCAAATGGTTTTTTTTCAGTTGACCATTCATTACCTGGTCCAGCACCCCATCATCTAGATCTGGATACCCCAAAGGCTGCTACTACTTTACAGAACAAAGAAGCTTCTTTACCTAGAAGTGTGTGTGAGATAGGTTGTATTTGTATAAGTGTTCCCTATACCCACTGGGACTGACATCTCAGACACAGCCACAACACCAACTGTCAGGTGAACTGCATTCTCTGTACCTGTATGTGATTCTTCATGGAAATTCATTTCACTGACTGTGTAAATTAACAAAAAGGGGAATACTTGGGTTTTCTGTTCAAACCTCAGATCATCAACCTGTCAGCCATGTCAATCAATAAAACTGGTTCCATTGAGAACTCTTCCCATCTCCATCCTCCTACTGTGGGGTTGAACCAGTGATTGAACCTCATGGAGTGTGTTAAGAGTAAGGATTTTAGGGAAAGAGGCAAGGCTGATATCCCTGGATGCTGCTACACAGTTTAATATAGAAATTGGCTCACTACCTCCTCTCCTGGGCATACGCTCAATAGTGGACTGGTGCTCCATATAGAGGGACAGCTTATGTTTTAGTGTTCATCCAGCAATTCTCCTATCTGAAGAGTTGCCTATAGGCTTACAATGAAGACTACATTCTTAATCGGTAGGCAAAATGGCCTTCGTTTTCTTTGAGTGACTCAGTTTATCTCATTGAGCCTTGCTAGGTGCTGGGCCCCTGTTAGGGCTAACTCCAGGGAGGGCCTGGTTTACATGTCTGGGACAGCAGAGGCTTTTAGACCATGTGGGCCTCTTTCTGAGATTCATGGGGCTGTCTAAGGGGAGGTGTTAACTCCAGAGCCATGCCCTATTGGGTATTAACCAATCTACGTGGATGTGAACCTCCCAAGGTTCACCAATTGGCTCTGGTCATTCAGGCAGCGCTTGATGATGTCAAAAACTCTATAAGAGGAGAGAAGACAATTTGAAGATCCCTTTTCGGTTGGAGCAGCTTCGGGAGCAGTGGCTAGCATGACTCTGGACCAGCCCTCATTCCGAACTCTCGGGATGAACCTAGATTTTGGTAACTATAAATTGTATTGGGTCTGTCTGTTGATATTTGTAATTTGTATTTTGTTCTGAAGTTCGGGGTGCTGGATTTTCCCCCTGAACTAAATGAATGATCTAAAGTTCAGGGTGCTGGCTGTTTTTCCCCCTGAACTAACTGAATGCTATGCTCCCCTGAACTAACTGAATGCTGTCTGTATGCTGGATTAAAGTAAGCTTGTCAGCCCCTTCACCATGCTTTCCTTGGTTAAGCAGATAAAAAGAACCTGTGCTTTCACGGCATGCCGGCAGCTTTCTGGGTGCTGGCTGTGGGTGGGTGTTATACCCCCACAGAAGCTGCTAGCCGGATTGTTAAAACACATTGCTGTTTCTGCCATTCCTTAGGAAACTTCATTTTATCCCCTCAGAGCACAGGATCATCACAATTGAGCACAATGACCATCACTGAGTCCCATGACACTTCCAATGTGGGAGTTTGGCATAGCACCATGGAATGAGGTGAATTGTGTTGGAATACATTGGAAAAGTCAGTAGACTGGGTGGGATGTTTTGGAAAGATGACTTTGAAAGTTCAGTGAGGTTTGCCCCATTGGCTGCTGATGTCTGCTGATCTTAAGCTGCCTAGATTTCTCTCCATTGCTTTAGGTAAAGTATGATTTGACTTTTTTTGAGGCTACTTTGTTCTGTGATCCATGGCAAGCTGGGATCTCTGTGAGGTTTAGAAAGATGGGTTTTAATAGCAAGAATGAACTCTGCAGGAAGGAACTCAAAATCAATCCAGAGAATTCTCATCTCAGGCATGTACTAGCTCCATGATCTTGGGGAGCCACTTAATTAGCTCCTTGATTTCCAGTTGACTCACCTGTAAAAATGAGATGAAGAGATGCTGTAATTTGTAAGTGATATTGCTGTTCCCCTGATGCTCATTCTCTGCCTGCCACCTGCCCAGCAAGTTCCTATTGGAGCCCTCCTTGTGGGAGTTGGGGGTAAAGTTGAGACCTTTTTCCACTCTGGCAGTGGGTGAAACACATGGCTTGCTTATGTTGGTCTAAGAATGGTTTTTTTTTTTTCCATTTTCTCCATACAGATAACTGAAGTGGGATCTTGCAATAGATTTCTCAACCTTGGAGTAGGCTTGGGATTTGAGAAATCCATGGACGCTGGTTTCCTCAGACAGTGCTGATTGGTAGCAGGAGAGTTTTGTAACTCCTCCATTTGGGAGAAGATAAGTACCTAGTGGGAGGGCCAGCCCAACTACCTGTCAGGCCTGCCCAAAAACATAGAGCCCAAAGGAATTGTTTGTAGAGTGCAGAGCTGTTATGAAATGTCCAATTCCTTTCCTGTGAATTGTTTCTAATACTGGATTCCCACTACCCTGGGAGAGTGTAACAGTGCACCTGTTGCTGCTATTCCTTGTTCAAGTCTCTTGTCAATGGACAGTTGGGTATTTTTCCTTTTAAGCAGTTTAGGTACAGGAATCCAATCATTGATGTAGAACTGATTAATGTGGTACCTTGAGCAGATTTTGCATTTAGCAAGCCCCCTAGGATCCGGTGACTCCTTCCTGGAATGTCAATAGATAGGACCATCCTACTGAGAGATAACCTGGCAGATCCTGTCTAGCAGATATCCCTGAGACTCCTTGGTTCCTTCCTGGAATGTCAATAGATAGGACCATCCCACTGAGAGATAACCTGGCAGATCCTGTCTAGCAGATATCCCTGAGACTCCTTGGTTCCTTCCTGGAATGTCAATAGATAGGACCATCCCACTGAGAGATAACTTCACAGACCCTTCCTGGGAGATATCCCTGGGACTCTGTGACTCCACCAAGGAATGTAAATGATATTATCCCACTAGTACGATAACCTGACTGAATCTTTTGATCAGCCAGGACCTTTGTTCCTCTTCCCCCCTACTCTGTACCCCCATATCCTATATAAGCCAAGCCATCACCCCAACACATTTGCCATTGATTTGTGGTGCCGTACCCCGATGGCCGCCGGCTAATAAATTCTCCACTTAAAACTTATACTCTGTGGTGTGTCTCGCTCGCTTCTGGTACAACAGTTCCCTATTGGGAAGAGCCAAGAAATGAATCCAAACTAAGTTTTAAGTGAATTTCCCTTTGAGTGGGGAATAATTGTTGTGAAGATTTTACAGGGAGAGAAAATAAAAATTACTATTTTTTAAATTTTCTGGAATAAGCAGGAGCATTGAGAGGATGGAAGGGACTTGGGATTTAACCTTGTAGGATTGTGATTACCTAACTCTCAGGAATTCCAGGCCTGGGGCAATAAGTGCCTCTCTCTCTCTATGCTAGCACAGAATTGTTACCAAATAAGGACAAGAAGGACTGCATAGGGGTTGTTTGTTCCCTGCTCCAGGAAGTGGAAGCTCCCTCCCTCTTCCCTCATTCCTCCTCTTTGATTTCCTGGTTCTTTGTCTAGCTTTACTTGCCTAGATTGTAAGCCCGCCTCCCAGCCAATGGGGAGGAAAGAGAGTGGTGGGTGGGAATCTCTTGCATTAGGATATAAATTGGTGCTTTGCCTTTGTGAGCCGCCTCCCTCCCCTAGTCTCTCCTAGTGGCAGTGATGCCCAAATCTCTCGAGATTTGTGAAATAAAGATTAATTCAGTTTCTGTCCCTATCTGAGAAGCCTCTGTGATTACTGGGGTTTTCAGGTGGTCTCGCCACCCCACACACCTGGGACTCTTGATATGTGTGTGTGTGTGTGTGTGTGTGTGTGTGTGTGTGTGTGAGAGAGAGAGAGAGAGAGAGAGAGAGAGAGAGAGAGAGAAGAACCAGAGATTGAAGAAAGAGATAAATCCTGCTTTTCCTGCATCCCATACGTTTTGGTGTGTAGTCTCATTATTGTCATTCTCTTGATCTTCTAATTCAACCATGCCTTTAGTTCTAACTGGGAGAGGCCACACTTTTGAGCTTAACTGAGAAATGGAGCATGACAAAATTGGGATTAGTATCCATTGTGAAGTAGAATCAATTATCAAATGATACACCATCATTTTAACCTAAATTAATCTGACCCTTAATTTCTATCCCTTACCAGCCAACAGGATGCCTTTACAATTTGCATAAATGTGAGCTATGGTTGAATGCTTGGGCAGGAGTTTCTCTATCTCTTTTATCAGTTCACATACTGCCACCTATCTTGAGCTTTCCAAGCTTGTAGCAGCTGGGAACCTATAGCATCTGGGTCCTGTGGACATGAAAGTTTGGTTAAAGGAGGCAAACAAGCTAGGTGATACGTAAATTCACATTGTTTATTCCCTTAAATCTAATGAAGCTAGCTTACTTGTATGTATGAGGAGCCAGAGCATAAGTTCTGACTGTCTGGACAAAGGAATGAGAAGGTTTAAATACATTTTTATTCCCAACTCAGCATGCCTGTGTTACTCGATTTTAAGATCCCTATATCATAAGAAAGGAAGTTTCTTTGTTGAACAAGACAATTGACAAGGTAGTGTCATTAGGGATTATTATCCCAAAATGCATATGTCCCTAGAACATCAAGATAAAAGAAATTCCAGTGTTCTGGTTGCAGACATCCTGTCACCAATGAGAAAGATACCCCTTGTCAATGTTATCTGGTATCTGAAGTTGCTGACACAGAAAGGGGCATTTTTAGAATAGAGCAAAGCAGTTTGGATGATTAGTTCTAGCTTTGTATCTTATTGGGGTTCAAATAATCTGAAAAGATTGTCAGTCCTTATTTGTCCTTTGTTGGCCTTGTCAAACACAAAAGACATCCAACAGTCAAGTAGTTGTTCCCCAAATGAAAGGGATTGCAAGGTGGGAGAGCTGCCTGTGGAGACTAGTTGGAGACATTGCACCCAGTGGGAAGAAGTTTTTCAATAAACAGTTATAAAGTGCCTACTATGTGTAGGGCACTGTGCTAAGCAGAGGTCATGCAAAAAGAACCAAAAAGTAGTGTTTGCCCTCAGGGAGCTCATCATCTAAATGGGGATGACAACAAGCACACAAATATGTACACATAAGCTATAGACTGCTATACAGGATATAATTAAAAGAAGAAAGGCACTAGGATGAAGAGGAGTTGAGAAAGGGTTCCTACACTACAGCAGGTGGGATTTTAGTTGAGACTTGAAGGAACCTAGGAGGCCAAAATGAGGAGGCAGAGAATTCCAGCCATTTTGGAGAGCCAGAGAAAATTCCCTGAGCCTAGAGATGGAGTGTCTTCTTCCTAGCATAACAA
This sequence comes from Trichosurus vulpecula, assembly GCF_011100635.1. NCBI lineage: Eukaryota > Metazoa > Chordata > Mammalia > Diprotodontia > Phalangeridae > Trichosurus > Trichosurus vulpecula. The sequence continues at coordinate 402,748,055 of NC_050575.1, forward strand.
GGAGACCAGTGTTATTGGATCCAAGAGTAGGTATGTAGGGCTTAAGAAGAGTGAAAAAGTTGGCAATGGCTGGGTCATGGTGAGCTGTTAAAGCAAAAGCAAGATCCTCAAATGAGAGTGTTTGGGTAGTCACTGATCAATAAGCATTTATTCAGCCCCTAATATGTGCCAGGCACTGTGTTAAGGCCTGGGAATTCAAATAGAAAGGGAGATTGTTGTGTCCCCATGGCATTTACACTTTCTAGGGGATAACAACACACCAAAGGAAGAGATTTTGGGCAAAAGATACCAGACAGTGGGGCATGGTGGCAAAGTCTGTCAGAAATAGTGCAGCCAGGTGTAAAATACAGAGAAATGTGAGCAGACCCTCTCCTTATATGGATGTTTGGAGTACACAAGCTCTCCCCAAGGTAGGGAAGAGAGAATGTGGGTGGAGGCAGAAGGAAAGAGACGTGGAAGTGCTTCTGTTAAGAACCAGATAAGGATGCAATAGATTACAGTTAACCTTCCACATCACAACTTTCTTCTTGGCAGTTTCAATATGTACCAGTTCAGCATCAGAAATTAAGTGGGAATTTTGTGGAAACCACAGATGACACCCAAAGTCTGGGAGATGACACAGAGCTATGACCAAATCCTTAATCCAAATTTTAAGGTACTATAAACACCCCATAGAAGAAAATGAAGAAATTCAGACTTCATCTCTGGTACTAAAAGAAGGGATAAAACATTTTATGCAGATTTAGCAGATTGCTGGGGTGTAGCGCCACTAGTCTCCATTATGTGGAAGGTATAACGGTAATTATAAATCAATGACAGGATTGCCTTTTGGGCAGTGATTGCTCATAATATGAATAAACAGAATAAGATAAAGAATAATAACTAGGGAGATTCAGCTTTTAGTTCTTGGGAATCTAAAAAGTTAAGAAAAGTCTAATAAACTCTTTAATTGTACAGAAGCCCAATAATATAAATATAAATATTAAGGAAGTTACAAGTGAAATATAGATTAAAATGTAACATAAATCAGATATTTTAATAAGAAATCAAAATGCAAAAAAGTGCAAAGAGATTTTTATTGACAAGAAAGGAATACAACTTTGAATAAAGTGAATCTTATCATTCTGTTTGAAATGGAAGAGCATCATATGCCAAGTACTTTGGCCAAATCTGTGTCTCCTGGTATCAGGTTTGAAAAATAGATGAGCCCTCCCAAACATTAAAGGATTTGCAGAAGTGGCCACTCTCTTATGCTGTGCATCAGCCTGAGCCTTGACTCCTGATCCCAATCTTCCATATTTCTGGCAACCAGTTTAAAAATTGTTTTTCATAAATAAGCTGTCCAAGTCTTTTCTATGCATTAGCTCTCACCCCAATTGATAAAATATTACATTTTTAATGATTGAACCCTTCTTTCCCCACATTGTTACTCTCAATTCTCTATAAATATTAAAATAACTGAAAGGTGGGGATTAAAAATTGCCCAACCTAAAAGAAATTGAGGTAGAGCTCTGACCCAATGACACTTTATTAAAGGGCCTGTGACCTTCTCTAATGAAGTGGACCTCCAATCATCCTCCCTATCTCAGATGCCTCCTTCCTCCTGGCCCTTAATTTTATAGTGCTTGATATCCAGACAATATAGGTACAGGTGACCAAAACTATAGAGTCTTATTGGTGGATAGACCTTGCCCTTGACACTCCCAGAGGGTCTACACAAAATACAGAATCCCATTGGTTATGAGGAACATTTTATACCATTTTATATCATTTTTGTAATTTGGATAAAGGCCAGGGCCTGAAACAATGATAAACTGGAGGAAGAGCCTGGACCTGGGCTTCTTTGTTCTCTGAAGTTTGCTCAGGGGATACCTTTTTCTTTTGTCAACAGGGCCGGATTGGGCTAACCTAAGAACTTTCTTTCCCCTGTTAACTATTAAAAGGATGAGACCCTTATCCTGAGAAACTACCTCGCTTAATATTTTACAGGCACATACTATGTTATGGAATGTTAATGGTAAATTAAACTCAGAAATGCTGGGTTGTAGTTTTACCTGGCGCTTGTCAACACTCTTATCTTGTTGTATTTACAACCTATTACATTAAGGAAAATCCTTGTCTTGTATCATGGTTAAGCATTGTGGAACATTTTATACCATTTTATAGCATTTTTGCAATTTCAATAAGACCCAGAGCCTGAATTAATGATCAGCTGGAAGAGCCTGAACCTGGACTTCTTTGTTCTCTATAGTTTGCTCAGAGAATATCTTTTCTGGGTCAACCAGGCCAGATCCGGCTGACCTAAGAACATTCCTTCCCCTGTTAATCATTAAGGGATGAGACCCTAATCCTGAGAGACAACCTCGCTTAATATTCTACAGGTGTACAAACCTATTCCATTAAGGGTCTTGTGGTTAAACATACATGGGGATCATAAAATTGAGTAACATGCTGAATTGTGATGGTTCAAAAAAATATAAAAACCTGCTCATTCCCCTGTACAAGTCAGTCAGAGTCTCTCTGGCTCAATCCATGATCATGTCTGTCCACTATGCTTAAATGGAATGAATGAATAAATGTATAAGGAATATAAATTTTCTATCACTAAGCTCCGTTTGCCTCCTTTAACTAACTTTCAGTTAGACAGCATACATGGGGATCATAACATTGAGTAACACAAAAACATGCTGAATTGTGACTGTTGTAAAAGTATAAAAACCTGTTCTTTCTTCTGTACAAGTCAGTCAGACTTTCTCTGGCTCAGTCCCATGCACGTATGTCTGTCCACTATGCTTAAATGGAATGAATGAATAAATGCCTAAGTAATAGAAATTTTTCTATCTCCTGGTCTGTTTGCCTCCTTTAAGCAAACTTTCAGGGTGGACAGTTAAAAAATGACAACAAATGACAAATCATCACCTGGTCAGTCACCCTCTGCCTGTTTGCACCTGGTAGCCCTCATGTCCTGACAATAGGGGAGGTGCTGAGATGTGATGGCCTATCCCATTTTACTGCCCTGGACCTAGCCAGATTGTCTTTATCTCATTACAAAATGTATCAATAAAATCTGGTTCCATCTTGAATTCCTTCCTGACCTAAGGGGATCAATTCCTCAATGTGTTTCTACCTTGACATAGTATACTAGGCTCCTTTTAATTGTCCATGTTTTACATTTTGCCTTTTTAATTAGGGTGAAAGCCTAAATGGAGAATTTACCAGGTCCTTTGTACTTTTGTCAAAGAGTAAATTATTATTGTTCATTTTAAAGCAAAAAATACCCAATTAAATAGAGAACAGTTGGAAACATTGTAACCAGTCTTACAACTGAATTATAATTTCCCAGCATTCAGATCTAAAGACCAAGTCCTTTTCTAAGAGTACAATTGCATATCTGTCTCGAAATCTTTTTTTCAAATTAAGACCATGTGTATGATGGTTCCCTCAAATCCCCAAATGAGACAAATTTGGACCATAATAACAACATAAACAATGTTACAATGTTAACACATGAAACAAAATTGCCCTCATCATTCATTCGTTTGATTAACTTGGTTAGAATTATCTTTGATGTTTGACGTTCTAGGCTGATTACAGGCAGAGACGGGAATTCTGATCCAGTTACATGTAATTCCTATTCCTTCAGCTTCTAAACACAAGCCCAAATTTTAAGTGTACTTCACACTGAGGGTGGCTCTGCCCTCAACTGATCAAACATCCCACTTATGCTGCTGGGATCTGACTTTAAAGGAGCCACATTCTAATTTAAACTAGGAGAAATGTGCTAATCAAACTGACTGCATTTGGTGAACAACCTGCATTCTGAAGCAAAGCTCTGTTTGGCTGTGAATCCCTTGCTTGCCTGGAAATCTCCAGGTTTCCTCTTCTTTGTTTTCCCCTCCCAACTCCTAAAGTCCTGAATCTTTCCTCCAGTGAGAAATCAGGTGGTAGGGTGATGGGGGAGGAGGAGCTGTCAGAGAGGAGCAGCAGAGAGGGTGGTGGCCGAGATCTGGTGGAGTTTGGAGGCCTAGGAGGAGTCCAGGGCCAAAGAGAGTCATCCCAGTGGCAGGGCGCAGGCATTCCTGGTGATGGAGGGCAGGGCTTGGGGAGGAGACCAAGAAAGGGTCCTGCGCACCTGGCCCTGGGCGTGATTGGAGGAAACCTCCCTTACTGCAGCCTCAGAGGCTGGGAGGACCCTCCCAGAGTGGGCTGGCTGAAAACCGGAACTTGTACTGAGCCTGCTCCGCCTTCTCCCGTTGCAGCGGAACTTTCTCTGCCTTCCCTGGAGCTGAGCTGTCTTTGCCTTCTTCCCTCAGAGCTGAGATCACCCTGTGTTCACTTGGACCTGAGATCTCTGGCTTCTGGGTGCAGGTCCCAGGTAGGTCTGAGCCAGCCCCTCACACACCTTCTGGCTTCTGCTTGCTTTTTATACCATTGGGTCTCATGCTCCTCCTCCTGTGACCCTGTGGTGAGTCTAGCTCCAGGTCCACGTGGAGCAATCCTCCCTCCCTAGCCTGGCTACTGGACTAGCTTCCCGCTGCTAAGTCCTTTCCAGACTCCCAATGACTTCTCAAAAGTCTGGGGTCACCCTCCCCAGATTTAAGATTGGGTTCCCTTTTCCCAAAATTCAGACCTTACCTGCAGGGACCCAGGAATCCTGCATTAAGTGAAAGATAAGTGAAGCGCTTGAGTGAACCTCAAATGCAAGGGTAAAGGGCCACCATGAAAGGACAATGTAAAGGATTATTGAGTATGTAGGGGGGGATGTGTGGGAAAGTTCTGGAGCTGGGTGGCTTTTTGGGGGTCCAGGTCCCATACCCAGTCAGAGGGAGATATCTTATTCAGGAGCCACTGAGGCTCTGACTGTTCTCGTCCCTTCTGGGATACCAAGCCCCTTCTGTCTCTTGGTTCTCTGAAGGAGAATGGGGGAAAGGAAGGGGAAAGAAGAGGAGTAGGAGAGGGTGAGACCATCTTTTCCAGGCTGGACCCTATCTGGGGGTTTCATTCTCTGTCCTGAGAGCAGGGCCTCACCCTTTCTAAATCCTTGTAGGCCAGCATCTTTCCCGGGGATCCTTCTCCCTTCCCTTCTGAGTCTGCAGAACACTAAGGCCTGGCCCAAGCAGGGAGCATGAAGCCAGAGGGAACGGTCCCTGGGAGCTGCAGACCCCCACCCCAGGTGAGTGCACTCTGTCTACAGACTTGACCAGCATCCCCAAAAGAGGCCATTTCCAGAGACAAAGAGCATTGTCTATGGTGCTGGCAATCCCCTACCTATGGATTGTTTCTTTGCCAAAACAGGCAGGAAATTGAAAACAGTAGTCACACCACCACCCTGTTCTCTGTACTTTGAACTGATTCATGGCACATTGGCATCACAATCACTACCTCGTACCCCCACCCCTAATTGTTGCCCTCCTCTGTGTGGGTTTTTCTTTAAGTTTTTTTCTCATGATCCTTGTCACAAGGAAGACCACTTCACTCATTCCTCTCTGTTCTGTAGGGGTCTTGTCTTTGCTTCCTTATCCATGCCTAGCACCCCTGCCCCACATGTCCATAGAACTGCTTCCCCCTCTGCCTTTGCCTCTTTGGCCCAAATCTCCTTGCCAGACCTGGAAGACAGGATGCTTTGCTTATCCTCCAGGGTATAAGCTGCATAAACAGCTCTGTCTGATGTATCCATCTGGTGCACACTGACTGGCCCCTGTCTTGTAGCTGGTTTGACTCTCAAGGCCACACTGAGCAGGCAGTGAGGGTTGAAGGGAGCAAATACTATGAGCAGGAGCTGGGGGTGTTCCTGACCTCCTGCATACTCTGGTCCAGTGTTTCTGGAAAATATAGAAACTCAAGAAAACAGGTTAAGTTGGCTTTTGGGTAATATTCGCATGGTGAAAGGCCCTTACCAGAGATATCTGGAGGAGGCCAAAGAAAAGAGCACCTTCTTTAGCTGTTAGTTAATTAGCATTTGTTAAGGGCCTAGTACTTCCCTTGAGAGGATATGGGGAAAGGGCCAAGTTGAGGAACTATTCAAAGTTCTGGGAGTTTTCTTTTTCAATGGTAGAAAGGGGAATAGTGAAGGAAATGCTCAGTTCTTGTCACAGGCATGTTGATCTGAAAGTTTCGTTAAAGGAAGCAAACAGGGTAGGTGATATGTGAATCCATATTGTTTATTCCCTTAAAGCTAGCAGATACATACATGTATAAAGCCAGAGAAAGTCTGACTTCCTGAACAGAAGAATGAGAAAGTTTAAGTACATTTTCAGAACAGTCGCAACTCAGCATGCCTGTGTTACTCAGTTTTATGATCTCCATGTATGCTTAACCATGAGAGAAGAAAAGGACTTTTCTGAATTGAATAGGTTGTAAATACAATAAGACAAGAGAGTTGACAAGGGTCAGTTGAAACTACAACCCAGCGTTTCTGTGTTTAACATTCCATAACATTGTATATGCCCATAAAATATTAAGTAAGATAGTTTCTTGGGTTAAGGGTGTCATCCTTAATGGCTAATAGACGGAGGAAAGAATGTTCTTTTTTTTTTTTAAGTTCTTATTTTTTCTTTTTTTTGAAATTTATTTAATATATTTAGTTTTCAGCACTGATTTTCACAAAAGTTTGAAGTACAAATTTTTTCCCCATTTCTACCATCCCCCCACTCCAAGATGGTGTATATTCTGGTTGCCCCGTTCCTCAGTCAGGCCTCCCATCTGTCACCCCACTCCCCTCCCATCCCCCTTTCTCTTCTTTTCTTGTAGGGCAAGATAAATTTCTGTGCCCCATTGCCTGTGTATCTTATTTCCTAGTTGCATGAAACAACTTTTTTGTTGTTGTTGTTGTTTTTGAACGCCTGTTTTTAAAACTGAGTTCCAAATTCTCTCCCCTCTTCCCTCCCCACCCACCCTCCCTAAGAAGGCAGCTATTCAACATAGGCCACATGAGTATCATTATGTAAAACCCTTCCACAATACTCATGTTGTGAAAGATTAACTATGTTTTGCTCCTTCCTAACCTATCCCCCTTTATTGAATTTTCTCCCTTGACCCTGTCTCTTTTCGAAAATGTTTGTTTTTGATTACCTCCTCCCCCCTCCCCCGGCTGCCCTCATTTCTGTCATCCTCCTTTTTTTTTATCCTCTTCCTCCTTCTTTCCTGTGGGGTAAGATACTCAATTGAGTGTGTATGGTATTCCCTCCTCAGGTCAAATCTGATGAGAGCAAGATTTACTCATTCCCCCTCACCTGCCCCCTCTTCCCTTCTTGCAGAACCACTTTTTCTTGATACTTTTATGCAAGATAATTTAACCCATTCTGTCTCTCCCTTTCTCCCTCTCTCAATATATTTCTCTCTTATCCCTTAAATTGATTTTATTTTTTTAGATATCATCCCTTCATATTCAACGCACCTTGTGCCCTTTATGTGTGTGTATATATATGTATACATATATATGTATACATCCCTACATATATACACACATAGACACACATATGTACATATATGTATATGCATATATAGATATGCATATTCCTTTCAGCTACTATGATATTGAGGTCTCATGAATCATGCACATCATCTTTCTATGTAGGAATGTAAACAAAACAGTTCAACTTTAGTAAGTCCCTTATGATTTCTCTTTCCTGTTTACCTTTTCATAAGTCTCTTGATTCTTGTGTTTGATTATACTGAGTTTCTGTGAGCATGTGATGCTTGGTCATGATCCTAGTTCCTTTGTCTTGCTGAAGATCACATTCCACACCCTCTGATTATTTTTAATGTAAAAGCTACTCACTTTTGTGTTAGCCTGACTGTGGCTCCATGACATTTGAATTGCTTCTTTCTGTCTGCTAGTACTCTTTTCTCCTGGATGTGGGAGCTCTGGAATTTGGTTGTAATATTCCTGGGAGTTTCCATTTTGGATCTGTTTTAGGAGGTGATTGGTGGATTCTTTCAATTTTTATTTTACCCTCTGGCTCTTAAGAGATCAGTTCTCTTTTCTTTGATAATGTCTTTGCCAAGAAATTAGCAAATGGGGTCATGGAGGATCAGACATGACTGAAGCAACTGAACAACAATAATCACATCTATATAGAATGTATTGTAGAGTATTGTGTAAGATGTTGGTACAATCCTAATTTCCTTCCTGACTGCTTTCCAGTTTTCTCAGCAGTTTTTTTTTAACCATATAACGGGTTTTACCCTAAGTATTCTTTTTTCCACTTTATCAATCATGGAGTTACTGAGTTCTAATGATTCTGAATCTCCTTTGTTTAATCTGTTCCATTCATTTATCTCCCTCTTCCTTTCTCTCTCTCTCTCTCTTTCTCTTTCTCTGTCTTTCCCCCCAGTACCACAGGATTTTGATGACCAATGCTGTATACTATAGTGTGATGTCTGGAAGTGCTCTTACACCTCTGTCCTTAATTCTAATCATCATTCCCCTTTATATTATTGTAGGTCTTTCATTTTTCGAAATGTATTTTGTTATTTTCTTCAGCCCTGTGAAATATCTCTTTCATAATTTTGTTGTTATTATCGATGTTGTGGTTCAGTCGTATCTAAATCTTTGTGACCCCATTTGGGGTTTTCTTGGCAGAGATACTGGAGTGTTTGTTTTTCTTTCTCCAGCTCATTTTTCAGATGAGGATACTGAGGGAAAGGGAGTTTAAATGACCTGCCCAGGACCACATAGCTAATAAGGGTCTGAGGCTGAATTTGAACTCAGATTCCTGACTCAGGCCCAACATTCTATCCACTCTGCCTGCTAGCTGCCCCCATAATTTCAATAGGATAGTATTAAATGTGTAAGTATCATTGTTCCATCACCATTTGAGCTTGAATCTTTTGTTGTTCCTGAACCCATTTCCATTCTTATTTTATTATGGCGTGAAAGGATATATTGATAATTTCTGCTTTTTTACATTCTGCCCTAGTCCACGGTTAATTTTTGCAAAAGTTTCATTGGGTGCACAGAAACAAAAATGTCTTCATTTCTGTTTTTCTTTCTAAAAATACTTGACTCTTTTAGCATTGAACATTCATCCCCTTTTGTCCCACATCGCTAAGCTCCTATTTGGAGCACAAATCTCCCTGGGCTCCATACTGGGCTTCACTGCTCTCTGGAACATATTCTTCTATTACCTTCTCATTTCTAGTGGGTTTGGAATAGTCTTGCACATTTCTCTGTCCTTTCCATTGTATTTGAAAGTCTTTCCTCGGATGGTTTTTAGAACTCTCCTAGCATCAAGGACCTGACCGTCTAAAAGAGGAAAACAACAGAAAAAAAATGATGAAAATAGGTTGGAGTGTGGAGCAGATACCCCAGTTCAGGTTCTCAGAGAAGTCCCAAAGATGTTGAGCCAGATGAGAAATGAGATTTGTGAAATGAGCTTTCTCCTTAAATGGAGGTTTGGAGTTCATGGTGAGAGGTGGATGTGGGAGGCTTGCAAAGGAAACAGATTTTGCATAGCTTTTGCTGGGTGTGAGTTAGGGAGTCAGAGATCAGTTCTGAATCTATGAGGACAGCCTTCCTGCAATGAAAGCCCATTTGATGAGTACTGTGAAATGAAGAGTAGTGACTCAAGAGAGCCCAGTGCAAAACAAGAATTATAAATTCTTGGGAATCTTAAAGGTCAAAAAAATACCTTAATTGTTCCAAAGTAAAATAATAAATTAAAGGAAGTTAGAAGTGAGATGTTGAAAAATGGACCATAATTAAGGTGTTTTCAAAAAGAAAACACATTGATAAAACATAAAAGACAATGTTGTATATATGATGGAGAATTATTCCCAAATATCAGAATTTTTGATAAAGTGTATCATATCCTAATGGTGGAAATGGAAGGCCCTCACATTCCAAGCACCTTGGCCAAACACAAATTGTGCATGTAGCAGATTGGAAATATAGATGACTGATCCCAAGTATCAAGGCATTTTCCAATTTAGCCCACCTCTCCTATATATGGTCCATTCTCTTGACTTTTGTCCTTCCAAATTTCCAGAGTTCTAGAGGTATGTTTAGATCTTCTTTTTCTCTGGAGGAAAATGTCAATATCTTTCTCATGAATTAGCTGAAATACAGCCTATATTGATTAAATTAAGCTTTTAATGTATGAAGGAGCCCTCCATAATTACTCTTGTTTCTATGTAACTAAATAACAGCATATGGATCAGTTCTCTGATGCTTCTGCTAATTTTGGTCTGGCAACAACACCAAGAAAAAGGTTTTCTGAATGGTCAAGGATATTGAGGGAATAGATAGGAAGAAAAAAAAAACAAGGGAGGCAGTGTAATCATACCAAATCTCAAATTGTGTTATAAAGCCATAATTATCAAAACATTCTGGTTCTGATTAAGAAATCAAGTGATGGATCAGTGGACTAGATTAGGCATAAATTACCTTATAGTAAATGATCCTGGTAATCTGATATATGATAAACAGAAAGATCTTAGCTTTTGAAACAAAAACTCATTATTTCACAAAAACTCCTGGGAAAACTGGAAAACACTATAGAAGAAACTAGATATACACCCACATCTCACAATGTATACCAAAATAAAGGCCAAGTGGGTACATGATTTAAACATGAAGGGTAATACCATAAGTAAATTAGGAGAGCATGGAATCATTTATCTGTCCTGTCTATGTATAAGATAAGAATTTATGAACAAACAAGTGATAGAGAATAATACAAAATGTAAAATCCCTAATTTTCATCACATAAAATTAAAAAGTTTTAACACAAACAAAACTAGTGCAACCAAAACTATAAGCAAAGTAGAGATCTGGGGAAATTTTTTTCCAACAAGTATCTCTGATAAAGGTTTCATTTCTTCAAATATAGAGAACCGAGTCTAATTTATTGAAATACAAGTCATTCCCCAATCAATAAATGGTCAAAGGTTATAAACAGGTAGTTTTCAGAATGAGAAATCAAAGGCATCTATAATCATATGAAAAAAGGCTCTAAATCACAATTGGTTAGAGAAATGCAAATTAAAACAACTCTGAGGCACCAACTCATACCTATGAGATTGGCTAATATGTTACAAAAGGAAAATGATGGAGGTTGGAGGAGATGGTAGAGTTAGGAACTGATTCAATCATTCTGGAGAGCCATTTGGACCTGTGCCCAAAGGACTATACAAGTGTGCATAGCCTTTGATCCAACAATACCACTGCCAAGTTTATAGCCCAAAGACATCAAAATAAAGAGGAAAGGCCCTTTTTGTACAAAAATACTTGCAGCAGCTGTTTTTGTGGTGGCTATGAAAGGGAAATTGAAGAGATGCCCATCAATTTGAGAATGGCTAAACAATCTGTAGTATATGATTGTAATGGAGTATTGTTGTGCTATTAGACATGGTAAAGGTGATGATTTCAGAAAAACCTGGAAAGACTTAGTTGAACTGATGCAAAATGAAGTGAACAGAACTAGGAGAACATTATATACAGCAAGAGCAATATTGTTCAATGAAGAACTGCGAATGACTTAGCAATTCTCAGCAATACAATGATCCAAGAAAATCGCAAAGGACTAATGAGGAAACATACTACCTACCTCCAGAGAAAGAACTGATACTGTTTGTATACAGACTGGGGCCTGCTATTTCTTACATTCTTTTTTTCCAGTCATTCTGAACAAAGTAAGTAATAGGGAAATGTTTTACATGGTTGCACATGTATAACCTATATCTTTTTGCTTACTATGTAAATTGGGGGTGAAGGGATAGAAGACACATTGTACTTTAGTGATGTCATTTTGGTCCACTTTGAGCACCAAAAACAACAAAAATGACCAACCGTGTAACTAAATATTATAATAAGGAAATACATGGTATTGACAAAGGAAAGCAATCATAAAGTGAAGGGAGAAGATGTTTTGTCCATGACATAGAATATTCAGGTACCCTCAAGCCCTCAGTGTAACAACAGATAACTGTCCTTCACTTGGCCAGAAAGTCTCATCTCCCTCAGTTCAGTCCAGATTGTAATTTGTGTGTCTTATGAATCATTTTCATGTCTTATCTAGATAAGACTTTGAGGGTCTTGGGAAATTAACTAGATCTTTTCTGTTGCTTTCCTCTCTTTTCTATAATCAAACATTATGCTCCTCCCAAAATTACTGTACTTGACTGCTTCTCACAAAATTCACAGAATTTTATTTATACGGTATTGCTTTTATCAGTATTGATAAGGAAGAACTTTTACATCATCATCTGTTTCTCCTCCAGAAATCCTTCTACCTAAGAGATAAAACACACACTTTGTCCTAGATGCCATAGAGAGAAAGATTCCATAGTAAGACATTCCTCCACTTTATTCCAACTGATCATATCAAATACTTTTCCCAATATTTCCCTGAGCTCTTAATGACTATGATTTAAGTGTTGATTCTGATACTCTACAAGGCTATGACTTTTAGGTCAATCCCCTTTCTGTGCTACGGTTTCCTCTTCTCACTGGATGAGGGTTAGACTGCATGAATTCTGGAGTCTTTTTCAGGTTGAAATCTTGTGACTCTTGCTAGTTTAGGAGTTGGTGACATTCCAGGATGTGGCTGTAGACTTCACCCCAGAGGAGTTGAGCCTGTTAGACCGTCCTCAGAAGGAATTGTACAAGGAGGTCATGTTGGAGAATGCCCAGAACTTGCTCTTCGTGGGTAAGGACATTTGCCCTAGTCACTCTGAATGTGCTATCAAAGGGAATATCCTCATCAATCAGTGTGCTGGCTTTGGAGCATTTATCCATTACCAGAAAGGGAAAAGTGCTGATGTCCTGTGTCCTAGAGACAGGGTCCTCCTGTTCCCTGGTTTTCCTATAAAAGGTCAATACGTTGTGTGAAGACAACATGAAGGTTTCCATGTTGCTCCTGAAGCTCCTGAGTCTCTTATCAGTTCTAGGTAGCTTGAAGTCAAAGATGAGATGAATGTTGAAGCATCTGAGATGTAGAACTAATCCCTTGGGTTATTTAGTCCAACTCTCCCTGGACATGAATTTTGTCTGCCAAATCTCTAAAAACTGCTTGACCAGCTTTTCTTAGCAACCACTTCCTTTTTGGGAAGGGCCAAGTATTTAGGATATCCTTCTTTTTGAGAAGCATGCAATTTGTAGCTCACAACTCCTAGTTGTACCTAGTCTCACACATTTGTCCTTAATCTCCCTTTCCTTTGTCTCCACATTCCAGCAGAGATGGTGGGAAAGGAAGGGAATAAGCCTTTCTCTTCACCTGCTGTTCACCAGCTGTTGTGCTAAGTGCTTTCTTTAAAATATTATGTTACTAGGTGATATTATTATCCCCTTTTCACCTTTCGGAAAACGGAAGCAAACAGAGGTTAAGTGACTTTTCCAAAGGCATACAGCTAATAAATTGTCTGAGGTTAGATTTAGACCCTGGCATTTCTGACTCCAGGCCCAGGGCTCTTTCCATTGCACTACCAGCTGCCTCTGATTTCTAGATAATGGAAACTATGAAGAAAGTGCACCAAGGTCAAACTTTCTCATTCCACATTGGCTCCATGACCTTCTCCCCCACATCTCCCCAAAGCTCCCCAAAATAAATGTAATTTAAATCATGCTTAAGGACTTCTGGGAACCATCCTGTGCTCCTTGCTTGCATGCCACTATCAATGGCAGGAAGAACAGACTGGCCAAAAATCAGAATTTGAGTAACTAAGGTTCATTGAGTTCCTGAACAGGCAGTGACTCTCTGAATGAACAGTAGCAAGGTTTTTATAGGTTTCAGGGAGTGAGGAGTTGGGTAGGAGACAGAGCCAAAGCTGATTCATCAAGGACAAATTTGCTGGAGGTCAAGGCTGATGTGGTACATCCTACTTTGGTTACTTGAATTACAACCATGAATGGGAGAATAAGTCAGATATATGTTAATATGATGGAGTGATCCTCAAAACGGAGTAGCTTTGTATGTACACTGTTTTCCCTAAAGACAACTAAATTCCAAGTTTTTGTCCATGCTCATCCCTGATTCCCCATACTCAGGGCTTCCAGTTCCCAGAGAATATTTGATGTATTCTGAGGAAAGTGAAGCACCATGGATGCTGGAAGAAGAAGGCCTGAGGAGCTGCCGTTCAGGTGAGTGAGATGAAAGCAGGTATATGAGAGGTGTGAGTACAACAGGCTTCTTAGTGTTGTAGCAAAGGCAGTGCTGGATTTGGGTGCAGAACACCTGACTTGGAATTGTTTTTCTGACATTTTATCCTATGGACAAGTCTCTAAACCCCACTGAGTCTCAATTTCCCCTTTTGTAAAAAGAGGAAATGTGACACCATGACAATTAAGCTCTCTCCCAGTCATAAATCTATGATCCTAAAAAAAGTTATTGTTTGGCAATTAGGGGCATGGAACTTCCCTGAAAGTGCAAAAGGGGGTTAGGCTTTCCAATATGGGCTCTTTCTTAGACTTTCTTTAAGTCAGTGAACATTTGTGAAGTTCCTGCCTTGTTCCAGACCCTCTGCTAAGCCCCAGGGATATAAAGAGATACAAGGATCATCCCCTACTCTCTTGGAGTTCAGACTGTTGTGGCAGATGACATGCCAACATTAAAGTAGAATCCTGTTATGGACAAGAGAAATTGGAGCTCATTGGGACAGTGAAGGCACTAAAGTGGAGGACTGCAAGGTGGGCTGTAGCTGTGGCTTCAGGGAAGGCAGGGTGAGCATTCTAGGTGTGGAGATGACATGGAAAACCACAGGGTCAGGAGGTGGAGTGTCCTGTTCACAGAACAGAAGGGAGGCCCACACTTCTGGATTATTGTATGTTTAGTGGGGATATGAGTTGAAAGGAAATTAGCAGATTAGGAGAGGGTTAGGTGATTAAGAGCCATAGAGAGGATTTTATATTTGATCCTTTTCCCAGGGAGCCACTGGAGGTTATTGAGGACATGGTGACATGGTCAGTCTAGAACTTTAGGAAGATGATCTTTGATAAATGGTGGCGGCATGACCAGAGTCCGGGGAGACTTAAGGCAGCTAGAGCAAGTAGCAGTTTCTTGTAACACTTCAGGTTGCAAGGCAGTAGCAGTGCTGGGAGAGCAGGGGTGTATGGGAAAGATGTTACCTGGGTGGAATCATAGGACTGTGCAGCAGATTGAATATTGGGCTCAAGAGTGTGTGTTAGCTTGAAGGATTAGGAGGATGCCTTGGAGAGCATTAGGAAAGTAGGAAGATGGCAGGGTTGGGGGACAGAAATTGAGTTTGGTTTGGGGAACAATGAGAGGAGTGTCACTTAAACAGAGAAAGAGAGAAAGGAGGGTGATTGACTGTTAAGGGCTGCAGAGAAGGCAAGAAGAAAGAGGGTGAAGAAATGGTCAGTGGATTTAGCAACTTTGAGGTTTGGAGAGAGTAATTTCAGTTGAACAATGAAATTGGGAGCTAGATTGCAGAGAATTTCAGAGAAAACAGAGGAAAGGAGGTGGAGGCACCAGTTGTAACTAGGTATCTCCAGGTGTTTAGCCAAAAAATGGAAGAAAGATATTGGAAACTATGTCTTTGGTTGAATGGATCAAGTGACTGTGTTTTGAGGATTAGAGAGAAATGGTTTTATTTGTGGCAGTAGGGAAGGAGTCATTAGTGTGGGAGAGACTAGAAAGTACCAAAACAGGGGATGCTGGAGAGGCAGCATCATGAGGAAGATGTTGTCCTAGAATGGGATGATTTGCACATCAAGTGGAAAGTGGAAAGGAGTTTGCTTTATCTAGCAGAAAGAGACCATTTCATCTGCTAGTGGTGTCAAAAAGGAAAAAAAAGTATTTAATATATGGGAAATGAGGATAAGATAGCTCTTGATATGTATCCAATTTTTTCAACAAACACATACAAGGCACATTTCTCTGCTTAGAAGGTGAGTGGGAAGTGAACAGTGGGAGCAAGTAGTGAGGGACTGTTGGGAAAGAATGAAAAAAAGTGTAAAAGATGCTGTGGTGAAGGAGATGGGGAGTCAGTTATGTGGTTTTCAGTCATTTCAGTCATTTCTGACTCTTCATGTTGCCATTTGGGGTTTTCTTAGCAAAGATCCTGGAGTGATTTGCCATTTCCTTTTCAGTCTCATTTTACACATGAGGAAACCAAGGCCAAGAGGCCTGAGTCACTTGAACAGGATCTCAAAGCTACTAAGTGTGTGAGGCTGGATTTAAACTTGGTCTTCCTAACCAGTGCTCTTTCCAGCCTACCACCTAGCTACGTGAAGGGAGTCAGTTAGGGAGGTGTCAAAGGATACCCTTGCCACAGTTAGGTCTAACCTGAAATTACAGAGCCTAAATTTGTAGTGGACCCAGGCAGCCTGGTTTTATGCTTTTTTCTGTCTTTGTTCAGCAGCATCTAAGGACTAGCAAAGGCTGTTGCCTGACTTAGAATTAATCTAAGGCTCATCTTTACATAAATCATCAAACTGTGTCCCTCCTTTGATCTCTGAGGCTCAATCTTTGGCCCATTCTTGGAGAATCGTTGGCCAGATTCATTGTGTTGAGAGGCAGTCAGAATTTGGGGAAGTGGGAAGTAGAAATTCCCAGGTGTTTCATAGTATGGGATGCTTCAGGAGCCTAAAAAGAAGTCTCTGGGATCTTCACTATGGGTCTGGTTAGGTCCCATCAGCGTTAGAACCACACCAAGATCATTCAAATAGGAGATAAGGTACCTGAAGGAGACAGAAACAAGGCTGAGGCCAGATGCTGCATTTGCCAAATAAGACAGACCAGAGGTAGAAGCTGGGCCCTGGTGTCAGCCTTGGGTCCAGTCAGCCAGTCAATAAGTATGGATTAAGCACCTCCAGCTTTCTAGGCCCCTCGCCAAGCTTTAAGAAGGGAAAAGCCAGTCCCTGCTGTCGAACTCCGAATCTGGCATACAAACATGGAGATGGTTGAGAAGATGCAACAGATGAGGAAGCTTGGTCTTAGCTGAGCCAGCGAAAGCAGAGTGTTTTGGAGTGGAAAGACATGTACTTCAATGGGCTACAGTGGGATATAAGGGAACTCAAGGAGTAAAGCTAGTAATAGTTTAAGAAGGAGAACTGAATTAGGGAGGAAAGAGTCAAAATCAAAAGAAGAATGAGAAAAATTTCAGGTACCCCTCAGAGATATTGCAGATTCAGTTCCAGAGTTCTGCAGTAAAGTGAATATTGCAATCAAGTGAGTCACCTGAATTTTTGGTTTTTCAGTTCATATAAAAGTTATGTTTGCAACAAACATGCACAATACTATATTGTTTTTTAAAAGTACATATTTTAATTTAAAAATATTTTATTGGTAATAAAATCTTGCTATCATCTGAGTCTTCAGTGACTCCTAATCTTTTTGCTGGTGGAGGCTGTGGCCCAATTCATGGCTGCTGAGTGATCAGGGTGGTGGTTGCTCAACGTTGTAGGTTGCCATGTGAATTTCTTAAAATAAGGCAACAGTGAAGTTTGCCACAGCGATTGACTCTTGTTTTCCCTTGAAATTAAAGCTCCACTGCAGGGTTATGAATTGGCCTAATTTCAGTATTTCTGTGTCTTAGGAAATTAGGAAGACCTAAAAAGAGGGAGAGAAAAGTCAAAAATGCAAAACTAAATTTTTTTTTTCTAAACAAAACAGAACAAATGTAAGGGCAATCAAGACAGACCATCTAGTTCCATGGACAGAACAACCCCATTTGCATGGTTGGAGGTCTAGTTTCAGCTGCAGGGTTATTGGTCAGGTCACTCAGCTATGCTGAGCTCATGGCCTGACTTGAGAATATAATAAGCATGCTGGGTCTTCCAGTGTCACAGGTGTTTGTAGGGATCCCATTTGATTGTGTGTGAAGTTCTTTGTAAGTCAAGTTATCTTGCAGATGGGAGCTAATGGCACTTTCAAATGTTTTATTCTGTCCATTTCACTTTGAATTCTTTTCACCTAGGGAAGTAGGATATAGCTCAGTTAGTTTACTTTCTTGCTATGGAGGGAAAGGATTATAATTATGTGTGTGTGTGTACATGTGTCTCTGTATATATTTTTTGCTGTGTGTTTCTTGTAGGAGAGATTAGACCTGAAATGAGAGAGACTACTGGAAAGCTAAGGATTTCTGTGAAAGAAAGTCACAAAGAAAGCTTCATGTGTGATGGTTCCTGTGACTTCACTGGGAGAAAAATCTGTGCTGTATTTCACAGAATCCACAAAGGAAGGAAAGCTTATAATCGTCATCATTGTGGGAAAGACATGAATCAACAGTCATCCCTGATTTGCCAACAAAAAATTCATACTGGAGAGAAACCACACGAGTGTCACAAATGTGCTGAACTTTTTAGTGAACACTCATCCTTCATTATGCATCACAGTGTTCACAGTGACAAGAAACCTTATGAATGTAATCAGAGTGGAAAGGCTTGGAGTTACAGCTCTAGTCTTGCTGTACATCAGAGCATCTGCATTGGAGAGAAACCATATGAATGTGATAAATATGGAAAGGCATTCACACAGAGCTCAAACCTTACTCAACATCAGAAAATCCACAATGGTGAGAAACCTTTTGGATGTAATCATTGTGGAAAAGCTTTCAGATTTAAAAGCCATCTTGCTGTACATCAGAGAATCCACACTGGGGAGAAACCTTATGAATGTATTCATTGCAGAAAGGCTTTCAGAAACAACTCCCATCTTGTTGCACATCAGAGAATCCACAATGGGCAGAAACCTTATGAATGTAAGGAATGTGGAAAGGCTTTCAGACAGATCGTCACTCTTGCTAAGCACCAGAGAATCCACACTGGAGAGAAACCATATGAATGTAATCAGTGTGGAAAGGCTTTCAAAGAGAGCTCCAATCTTGCTAAGCACCAGAGAATCCACACTGGGGAGAAACCGTATGAATGTAATCAATGTGGAAAGGCTTTCAGGCGGATCTCCACTCTTGCTGTACATCAGAGAATCCACACTGGGGAGAAACCGTATGAATGTAATGAATGTGGAAAGGCTTTCAGAGCAAGCGCCACTCTTGCTGGACATCAGAGAATACACACTGGGGAGAAACCATATGAATGTAATCAATGTGGAATGGCTTTCAGAATCAACTACAATCTTGCTGTACATCAGAGAATCCACACTGGGGAGAAACCATATGAATGTAATCAATGTGGAAAGGCTTTCAGAATCAACTACAATCTTGCTGTACATCAGAGAATCCACACTGGGGAGAAACCATATGAATGTAATCAATGTGGAAAGGCGTTCAGAATCAACTGCAGTCTTGCTGTACATCAGAGAATCCACACTGGGGAGAAACCTTATGAGTGAAAGCAGTGTGGAAAGGCTTTCACACAGATCTCCACTCTTGCTAAGCACCAGAGAATCCACACTGGGGAGAAACCTTATGAATGTGATAAATCCAGAAAGGTATTCAGACAGAGCTCCAACCTTCCTCAACATCAGAAAATTGACGATGTTGTGAAACCGAAAGCCATCTTACTGTACACCAGAGAATTCACACTGGGCAGAAAGCTTATGAATGTAATCAATGTGGAAAGGCTTTCAATTCTAGCTCCAATCTTGCTGCACATCAGAGAGACCACACTGGAAAGAAACCTTATGAATGTAATCACTGTGGAAAGGCTTTCACAGAGAGGTCCAGTCTTTCTGCCCATCAGAGAATTCACAGTATGGAGAAATCTTATGATTGTAATCAATGTGGAAAGGCTTTCAATTCTAGCTCCAATCTTGCTGTACATGAGAGAATCCACACTGGGGAGAAACCTTATGAATGTAATCAGTGTAGAAAGGCTTTCAGAAAAAACTGTAGTCTTACTTCACATTAGAGAATCCACACTGGGGAGAAACCTTATGAATGCAATCAATGTGGAAAGGCTTTCACACTGAGCTTCAATCTTGCTCGACATCAGAGAATGCACTGTGGAGAGAAACCTAATGTGATAAAAACTTGTATGTAGACTCTCACTGTAATATGCAAATGTGATGCAAGCAAACACCAAGACATGTAATTTCTGGATTTAATTAATTATTGCTAGTGAATAATAAACAAAAGAATGTTTGTTTAGCTATCTCCTGTCAACTGAAGAGGAATCATGGAGGCCTGTCAATACTTATATACCCTTAGATAAGTGGGCATAACCAACAGGCATAAAACAATTCTGATCAGTTAAAACCTAATAAGAATGAGTATTATAATGAATGGTGAACATAGTCTACTGAGTGGCTGGGGGATATGACTCATGACTCCATCTTGGACAGGGAATCTTATCTCTATCCACATCTGTCTGACTAAAACACAATGGGTCCTAATTCACCTAGACTAAAAGCTTTTTAGATCTGACCTTTTGGTCATGCATTTTGATAGTAACAATAAAGGGCAAGGCTCAGGCAGAGATTCTGGCCCAATGACAACACTAGGTCGTTGGCCCCAGGGGAAGGCCAGACCTAGTTGGAAGACTCAAGGAGAGTCCAAGGAGCCTCCCTGGGTACTGCACTCCAGAAATTTAAAAAAAAAATGGTATAAAACATTCCACATTTCCCCCTTTCTGGTCAAAGGCAAACTGAAAGTTTCGCCTAAAGACCAATTAAAGGTATGGAAAAAAACTTCCATAGGGGTGAAGTTCTAAAATCCGTATCTAGGTGGAGTCAGGTTTTCCCTTTTCTGTATTTGGACATCCCCAGGGATGGGCAGAAATTGTAAACTGATTGTAAGCAAGCAGAGGGAACATAATATTAAAATTCAGGAAAACAGTCTTGGGATCACAAGGACTCAGAAGGGAAAAAAAAAAAACCAGGTCTTTGCTCAGGTTCTGGTTCCGGATCCCGTGAGAAAGCCATCCGCATCCGGCGCTGTCCCTCTCAGGCTCTTGGAACCGCAGGGCAAGGTCTCCTATAGGCCCAGATGTCCACTCCTCACACGGGGTTCCCAGAACACATGTAATTTGATGATTAAGAAAAGAAACACAACATAGATCCCAGCCACGCAGGACCAAATTCAAACAAATACAATAAGTAGTTCAGTATCCCAGCCACACAGGGCTGAGTACAAACAATTACAATAAAATTTTTCCCATAATTCACAAACTGCACAATTACATTGCGTCACGTACAGACCAATTACTTAGATGACTCACCATAGAGGGGGAGATTTGCATGTCACATGTTTTACATTCATAAATTGGATAATAAGAAAACAAACCTGAACCATACAAAGTAATTCAATCATTATTAACAATCATATATAACATCATAGACTTTTACCCATGCCATGTCTGTTTGATGGCATTTACAAATAGTCCACAAAACATCTTAACAAAGCCAAAAATGTTTCTGATTCAATTCCAGCAATTAATTGCACATTTTGTATACAGAGTAACTTTAAATTACAGTCACAATGTTCATTTAAAGCAGGATTTTTAAAATCCCAGATGCCTGATTGTAGTTATCTGGTCCCTTGATAGTAAAAGAGAGTTCTGCTTCTCTGGTTCAGATCTAGAAATTCTCAAACAATTATAACTTACAGATACTTTACAAAGGGGATATATTTTCACTTGTACCACTATCTTATACAATTTTCTTGTGTTAGCATCCAAATTTAAGATCTTATTACCAAAACACACTTATCAGCTCGAATTTCCAGAATTGATAAATTTTTAGAGCCAATCATACACATCTGTACATAATTCTTAGGGGAATCAATCTGATCCTATTGCCTTTTTCAAAATTCGCTATCCCTTCCTCTCATTAGACATTGATCATATTACATCTTTGCCTTATTTGCTTTGCCTAATCATTTTCCCCTTTTGGAGGATGTTATCCGTATATTATTTCAATGTTTTATTTGGTCATGAACATAGGTTAAAATATTAAGCTATTCGTACCTGTATCCTATTATAAAAACTCAGAGATATTTCAATATTCATCTATCTATTACCTAACAGATTTGGCATAGTGCTTACAAAGCTTCTTGATAATTAAAATTTGCTATGAAAGAAACGAGGGACAATGTCATATATCTTAACAGAGGGAAAGAACTTCCTTAGCTCTGTTTGATTCCAGGCATGCGTCATATCTGATAGCCAATCATATAGTCACCAGGTGCTGAAAGCAGGGCTTAGAAGTAACCAGGTGGGGACTTTCCTTTTCAGAAAGGAAATAGCAGAGTTGGGAAATAAAGTCAGGAAGATCCTACCTAGGCCATGTCCAAGGTCATCTTCAAAACTGTTTCCCAGGCACAGACATCCACCTTTAAAGTTCTCAGCTTGTAATGCCTGCCATACTATTACTGGCTTCACGTGACCTATTCCTGTAATCAGAGCTTAAGACAATATTAAATTGTAGTCCCATAAAATCTTAAATAGCAAATAAATATCCTTCAGATAAGACTGCCCAAATTTCATTGAGCTAGTAATTATCAAATCAAGCTACATACCTTTTTCCATCTTCTAAATACTTCCTCATACTCATCTCCAACTTACTTTGACCATCTGAAACTATCATTCCCAGGACAAGAGAGGCTTAGCTAACTCCCATTTGTCCCCAAACTTTCTTATCTGCCTTTCCTATTTTCCCTCAACCTTAATTTACCTTTCCAAATCTTTCAAACCCATTACTCAGTCTTCCTTTACATTTCATCCATAAGACAAAACAACTCAGAAGTTAGTACTTTCATTGTCATAACTGTGTATGCTGGAATCCCATTCCAGCTTCTTAAACACATAGAGACACAAAAAGGGCATTTGTTTTTCATGATAACTCATTCTAAAAGAAAGGAACACTTATTAAAGAGATCTGCCATCTCATCTCCCCCTGAGGGTGGGTTCTTCTCCATTAGATGGCAGACTTCACTAATTAAACTACCAGGCCAAACCCATCTCAAGTTTTAGTCTAATCTTATCAGTTTTTTTAAGAAGCCATGTTGGAGGCTTCTTGACCCCTACCATCTTCTTATTGCTGCCCCTCCTCTTATCTTCCCTTCTGACAGGTGGGCTAAGGTGAAATTTTTTTCTTCTTATCTAAACTAAGGGCAGGGAGGAGTAAGGAATCCAGACTGTCATTTTGAATAAGCCCCAAACCAGAAAAACCTTACCTCTAGAGGTGTGAAAACCAGAATTCTCCGTAGGCCAAAAAGGGATAGGTCAGCAAAGAGCCCATTCTCCGAGACCATCACTCCACATCAGAGTCCTAGGAAAAGAAATCCCCAGGAGCCGGCCCTCTGAAGTGAGAGAAGGTGGATTGGGTTCAGAGACTCCCTGTTGAGGTCCGAAATTCTGCCTGTGTCTCCAGGGCGGTAACCTGTAATACCACCTCATCTCGCTGGGGCCTCCAAAATGTACCAGAAGCGAGTGAGACATGCCACAGAATTAAGTTTTAAGTGGAGAATTTATTATCTGGCGGCCATTGGGGTAACAACTGCAAATCAATGGCCCTTTGTTGGGGTGACAGCTTGACTTATATAGGATATGTGGGGTTACAGGATGGGGGGAACAGAAACAAAGGTCCTGGGTGATCAAAAGATTCAGTCAGGTTATCATACTAGTGGGATAATCTCATTTACATTCCTTGGTGGAGTCACAGAGCCCCAGGGATATCTGCTAGAAAGGGTTTGCCAGGTTATCATTCAGTGGGATGGTCCTATCAATTGACATTCTTTGGTGGAGTCATGGAGTCCAGGGGGTTTGCTGAATGCCAAAGATATCTCAGTCCATTCTTTCTGGGGGTGCTTGTGAGTAGCTAGGGGTTTCTCAGGGGTTCCTAATTTTCCCTGTATTACACTACGTCGCTTAATATTCTATGGGTGTACAAACCTATTCCATTAAGGGTCTTGTGGTTAAACATACATGGAGATCATAAAATTGAGTAACATGCTGAATTGTGATGGTTCAAAAAAATATAAAAACCTGTTCATTCCCCTGTACAAGTCAGTTAAGATCCCTATATCATAAGAAAGGAAGTTTCTTTGTTGAACAAGACAATTGACAAGGTAGTGTCATTTAGAGATTATTATCCCAAGATGCAAATTTCCTTAGAACATCAAGATAAAGGAAATTCCAGTGTTCTGATTGCTGACATCCTGTCACCAACAGGAAAGATACCCCTTGTCAATCTTATCTGGTATTTGAAGTTGCTGACAGAGAAAGGGGCATTTTTAGAATAGAGCATAGCAGATTGGATGATCAGTTCAAGCTTTGTATCTTTTTGGGGTTCAAATAATCTGAAAGGATTGTCAGTCCTTATTTGTCCTTTGTTGGCCTTGTCAAACACAAAAGACATCCAACAGTCAAGTAGTTGTTGTTCCCCAAATGAAAGGGATTGCAAGGTGGGAGAGCTGCCTGTGGAGACTAGTTGGAGACATTGCACCCAGTGTGAAGAAGTTTTTCAGTAAACAGTTATGAAGTACCTACTATGTGTAGGGCAATGTGCTTAGCAGAGGTCATGCAAAAAGAACCAAAAAGTGGTGTCTGCCCTCAGGGAGCTCATCATCTAAACGGGGATGACAACAAGCACACAAATATGTACACATAAGCTATAGACTGCTATACAGGATATAATTAAAAGAAGAAAGGCACTAGGATGAAGAGTTGAGAAAGGGTTCCTACACTACAGCAGGTGGGATTTTAGTTGAGACTTGAAGGAACCTAGGAGGCCAAAATGAGGAGGCAGAGAATTCCAGGTATTGTGGAGAGCCAGAGAAAATTCCCTGAGCCTAGAGGAGCGTCTTCTTTCTACCATAACAAGGAGACCAGTGTCATTGGATCCAAGAGTAGGTATCAGGAAGTAGGGCTTAAGAAGAGTGAAAAAGTTGGCAATGGCTGGGTCATGGTGAGCTGTTAAAGTAAAAGCAAGATCCACAAATGAGAGTATTTGGGTAGTCACTGATCAATGAGCATTTATTCAGGCCCTAATATGTGCCAGGCACTGTGTTAAGGCCTGGGAATTCAAATAGAAAGGGAGATTGTTGTGTCCCCACGGCATTTACACTTTCAAGGGGATAACAACACACCAAAGGAAGAGATTTTGGGCAAAAGATACCAGACAGTGGGGCATGGTGGCAAAGTCTGTCAGAAATAGTGCAGCCAGGTGTAAAATACAGAGAAATGTGAGCTGACCCTCTCCTTATATGGATGTTTAGAGTACATGAGCTCTCCCCAAGGTAGGGAAGAGAGAATGTGGGAGGAGGCAGAAGGAAAGAGATGTGGAAGTGCTTCTATTAAGAAGCAGATAGGGATGCCATAGATTACAGTTAACCTTCCACATCACAACTTTCTTCATGGCATTTTCAATATATAGCAGTTCAGCATCAGAAATTAAGTGGGAATTTTGTGGAAACCACAGATGACACCCAAAGTCTGGGAGATGACACAGAGCTATGACCAAATCCTTAATCCAAATTTTAAGGTACTGCAAACACCCCATAGAAGAAAATGAAGAAATTCAGACTTCATCTCTGGTACTAATAGAAGGACTAAAACATTTTATGCAGATTTAGCAGATTGCTGGGGTGTAGCGCCCCTAGTCTCCATGATGTGGAAGGTATAACGGTAATTATAAATCAATGACAGGATTGCCTTTTGGGCAGTGATTGCTCATAATATGAATAAACAGAATAAGATAAAGAATAATAACTAGGGAGATTCAGGTTTTAGTTCTTGGGAATCTAAAAAATTAAGAAAAGTCTAATAAATTCTTAAATTGTACAGAAGCCCAATAATATAAATATTAAGGAAGTTACAAGTGAAATATAAATTAAAATGTAACATAAATCAGATATTTTAATAAGAAATCAAAATGCAACAAAGTGCAAAGAGATTTTTATTGACACGAAAGGAATACAACTTTGAATAAAGTGAATCTTATCATTCTGTTTGAAATGGAAGAGCATCATATGCCAAGTACTTTGGCCAAATCTGTGTCTCCTGGTATCAGGTTTGAAAAATAGATGAGCCCTCCCAAACATTAAAGGATTTGCAGAAGTGGCCACTCTCTTACGCTATGCATCAGCCTGAGTCTTGACTCCTGATCCTAATCTTCTAGATTTCTGGCAACTAGTTTAAGTAATTGTTTTTCATAAATAAGCTGTCCAAGTCTTTTCTATGCATTAGCTCTCACCCCAATTGATAAAATATTACATTTTTAATGAATGAACCCTTCTTTCCCCACATTGTTACTCTCAATTCTCTATTAATATTAAAGTGACTGAAATGTGGGGATTAAAAATTACCCAACCTAACAGAAATTGAGGTAGAGCTCTGACTCAACGGCACTTTATTAAAGGGCTTGTGGCCTTCTCTAATGAAGTGGACCTCCAATCATCCTCCCTATCTCAGATGTCCCCTTCCTCCTGGGCCTTCATTTTATAGTGCTTGATATCCAGACAATATAGGTACAGGTGACCAAAACTATAGAGTCTTATTGGTGGATAGACCTTGCCCTTGACACTCCCAGAGGGTCTACACAAAATACAGAATCCCATTGGTTATGAGGAACATTTTATACCATTTTATATCATTTTTGTAATTTGGATAAAGGCCAGGGCCTGAAACAATGATCAACTGGAGGAAGAGCCTGGACCTGGGCTTCTTTGTTCTCTGAAGTTTGCTCAGGGAATACCTTTTTCTTTTGTCAACACGGCCAGATTGGGCTAACCTAAGAACTTTCTTTCCCCTGTTAAGTATTAAAGGATGAGACCCTAATCCTGAGAAACTACCTCGCTTAATATTTTACAGGCATATACTATGTTATGGAATGTTAATGGTAAATTAAATACAGAAACGCTGGGTTGTAGTTTTACCTGGCGCTTGTCAACACTCTTATCTTGTTGTATTTACAACCTATTACATTAAGGAAAATCCTTGTCTTGTATCATGGTTAAGCATTGTGGAACATTTTATACCATTTTATAGCATTTTTGCAATTTCAATAAGACCCAGAGCCTGAATAAATGATCAGCTGGAAGAGCCTGAACCTGGATTTCTTAGTTCTCTATGGTTTGCTCAGAGAATATCTTTTCTGGGTCAACCAGGTCAGATCCAGCTGACCTAAGAACATTCCT
Source organism: Trichosurus vulpecula (assembly GCF_011100635.1). Classification (NCBI taxonomy): domain Eukaryota; kingdom Metazoa; phylum Chordata; class Mammalia; order Diprotodontia; family Phalangeridae; genus Trichosurus; species Trichosurus vulpecula. The sequence continues at coordinate 402,775,049 of NC_050575.1, forward strand.
TCCCCTGTTAATCATTAAGGGATCAGACCCTAATCCTGAGAGACTATGTTGCTTAATATTCTACGGGTGTATAAACCTATTCCATTAAGGGTCTTGTGGTTAAACATACATGGGGATCATAAAATTGAGTAACATGCTGAATTGTGATGGTTCAAAAAAAATATAAAAACCTGTTCATTCCCCTGTACGAGTCAGTCAGAGTCTCTCTGGCTCAATCCATGATCATGTCTGTCCACTATGCTTAAATGGAATGAATGAATAAATGTATAAGGAATATAAATTTTCTATCACTAAGCTCTGTTTGCCTCCTTTAACTAACTTTCAGTTAGACAGCATACATGGGGATCATAACATTGAGTAACACAAAAACATGCTGAATTGTGACTGTTCTAAAAATATAAAAACCTGTTCTTTCTTCTGTACAAGTCAGTCAGACTTTCTCTGGCTCAGTCCCATGCATGTATGTCTGTCCACTATGCTTAAATGGAATGAATGAATAAATGCCTAAGTAATAGAAATTTTTCTATCCCCTAGTTGGTTTGCCTCCTTTAAGCAAACTTTCAGGGTGGACAGTTAAAAAATGACAACAAATGACAAATCATCACCTGGTCAGTCACCCTCTGCCTGTTTGCACCTGGTAGCCCTCATGTCCTGGCAATAGGGGAGGTGCTGAGATGTGATGGCCTATCCCATTTTACTGCCCTGGACCTAGCCAGATTGTCTTTATGTCATTACAACATACGTCCATAAAAGCTGGCTTCATCTTGAATTCCTTCCTGACCTAAGAGAATCGTCTCCTCAATGTGTTTCTACCTTGAAGTAGTATACTAGGCTCCTTTTAATTCTGCATGTTTTACATTTTGCCTTTTTAATTAGGGTGAAAGCCTAAATGGAGAATTTACCAGGTCCTTCGTACTTTTCTCAAAGAGTAAATTATTATTGTTCATTTTAAAACAAAAAATACCCAATTAAATAGAGAACAGTTGGAAACATTGTAACCAGTCTTAAAACTGAATTATAATTTCCCAGCATTCAGATCTAAAGACCAAGTCCTTTTCTAAGAGTGCAATTGCATATATGTCTCGAAATCTTTTTTTTTTCAAATGAAGACCATGTATATGATGGTTCCCTCAAATCCCCAAATGAGACAAATTTGGACCATAATAACAACATAATGTTACAATGTTAACACATGAAACCAAATTGCCCTCATCCTCCATTCGTTTGATTAACTTGGTTAGAATTATCTTTGATGTTTGACTTTCTAGGCTGATTACAGGCAGAGACGGGGATTCTGATCCAGTTACATTTAATTCTTATTCCTTCAGCTCCTAAACACATGCCCTGACGTACCGTATTTTAAGTGTACTTCCCATTAAAGCTGGCTCTGCCCTTAGCTGGTCAAACGCCCCACTTATGCTGCTGGGATCTGACTTTAAAGGAGCCACATTCTAATTTAAACTAGGAGAAATGTGCTAATCAAACTGACCATTTGGTGAACAACCTGCATTCTGAAGCAAAGCTCTGTTTGGCTGTGAATCCCTTGCTTGCCTGGAAATCTCCAGGTTTCCTCTTCTTTGTTTTCCCCTCCCAGCTCCTAAAGTCCTGAATCTTTCCTCCAATGAGAAATCAGGTGGTAGGATGATGGGGGAGGAGGAGCTCTCAGAGAGGAGCAGCAGGGAGCGTGGTGGCCGAGCTCTGGGGTGGAGTTTGGATGCCTGGGAGGAGTCTAGGGCCAAAGAGAGTCATCCCAGTGGCAGGGCGCAGGCATTCCTCGTGATGGAGGGCAGGGCTTGGGGAGGAGACGAAGAAAAGGTCCTGCGCACCTGGCCCTGGGCGGGATTGGAGGAAACCTCCCTTATTGCAGCCTCAGAGGCTGGGAGGACCCTCCCAAAGTGAGCTGGCCGAAAACCGGAACTTGTGCTGAGCCTGCTCCGCCTTCTGTCGTTGCCGCGGAACTTTCTCTGCCTTCCCTGGAGCTGAGCTGTCACTGCCTTCTTCCCCCAGAGCTAAGAGCACACTGCATTCACTTGGACTTGAGATCTCTGCTTTCTGGGTGCAGGTCCCAGGTAGGTCTGAGCCAGCCCCTCACACACCTTCTGGCTTCTGCTTGCTTTTTATACCATTGGGTCTCATGCTCCTCCTCTGACCCTGTGGTGAGTCTAGCTCCAGGTTCACATGGAGCAATCCTCCCTCCCTGTCATGGCTACTGGACAAGCTTCCCGCTGCTAACTCCTTTCCAGACTCCCAATGACTTCTCAAAAGTCTGGGGTCACCATCCCCAGATTTAAGTTTGGGTTCCCTTTTCCCAAAATTCAGACCTTACCTCAGGGTCCCAGGAATCCTGCCTTAAGTGAAAGAGATGTGAAGCGCTTGAGTGAACCTCAAGTGCAAGGGTAAAGGGCCACCATGAAAGGACAATGGAAAGGATTATTGAGTATGTAGGTGGGGATGTGTAGGAAATTTCTGGACCTGGGTGGTTTTTTGGGGGTCCAGGTCCCATACCCAGTTAGAGGAAGATATCTTATTCAGGAGCCACTGAGGCTCTGACTGTTCTCGTCCCTTCTGGGATCCCAAGCCCCTTCTGCCTCTTGGTTATCTGAAGGAGAATGGGGGAAAGGAATGGGAAAGAAGAGGAGTAGGAGAGGGTGGGACCATCTTCTTTTCCAGGCTGGACCCTATCTGGGGGTTTCATTCTCTGTCCTGAGGGCAGGGCCTCACCCTCTCTAAATCCGTGTAGACCAGCATCTTGCCTGGGGATCCTTCTCCCTCCCCTGCTGAGTCTGCAGAAGACCAAGGCCTGGCCCAAGCAGGGAGCATGGAGCCAGAGGGAATGGTCCCTGGGAGCTGCAGACCCCCACCCCAGGTGAGTGCACTCTGTCTACAGACTTGACCAACATCCCCAAAAGAGGCCACTTCCAGAGACAAAGAGCATTGTCTATGATGCTGGCAATCCCCTACCTATGGATTGTTTCTTTGCCAAAACAGGCAGGAAATTGAAAACAGTAGTCACAGCACCACCCTGTTCTCTGTGCTTTGAACTGATTCATGGCACATTGGCATCACAATCACTACCTCGTACCCCCACCCCTAATTGTTGCCCTCCTCTGTGCAGGTTTTTCTTTAAGTTTTTTCTCATGATCCCTGTCACAAGGAAGACCACTTCACACATTCCTCTCTGTTCTGTAGGGGTCTTGTCTTTGCTCCTTTATCCATGCCTAGCACCCCTGCCCCACATGTCCATAGAACTGCTTCCCCCTCTGCCTTTGCCTCTTTGGCCCAAATCTCCTTGCCAGACCTGGAAGACAGGATGCTTTGCTTATTCTCCAGGGTATAAGCTGCATAAACAGCTCTGTCTGGTGCATCCATCTGGTGCACACTGACTGGCCCCTGTCTTGTAGCTGGTTTGACTCTCAAGGCCACACTGAGCAGGCAGTGAGGGGTGAAGGGAGCAAATACTATGAGAAGGAGCTGGGGATGTTCCTGACCTCCTGCATACTCTGGTCCAGTGTTTCTGGAAAATATGGAAACTCAAGAAAACAGGTTAAGTTGGCTTGTGGGTAACATTCACATGGAGAAAGGCCCTTACCAGAGATATCTGGAGGAGGCCAAAGAAAAGAATACCTTCTTAAGGCCCTTACCAGAGGTATCTGGAGGAGGCCAAAGAAAAGAATAACTTCTTTAGCTGTTAGTTAATTAGCATTTGTTAAGGGCCTAGTACTTCCCTTGAGAGGATATGGGGAAAGGGCCAAGTTGGGGAACTATTCAAAGTTCTGGGAGTTTTCTTTTTCAATGGTAGAAAGGGGGATACTGAAGGAAATGGTCAGTTCTTGTCAAGGAGGTGTGTTGACCTGAAAGTTTCGTTGAAGGAGGCAAACAGGCTAGGTGATATGTGAATCCATATTGTTTATTCCCTTAAAGCTAGCAGATACATACATGTATAAAGCCAGAGAAAGTCTGACTTCCTAAACAGAAGAATGAGAAGGTTTAAGTACATTTTCAGAATAGTCACAACTCAGCATGCCTGTGTTACTCAATTTTATGATCTCCATGTATGTTTAACCATGAGAGAAGAAAAGGACTTTTCTAAATTGAATAGGTTGTAAATACAATAAGACAAGAGAGTTGACAAGGGTCAGTTGAAACTACAACCCAGTGTTTCTGTGTTTAACATTCCATAACATTGTATATTGCCCATAAAATATTAAGTAAGATAGTTTCTTGGGTTAAGGGTCTCATCCTTAATGCCTAATAGACAGAGGAAAGAATGTTCTTTTTTTTTTTCAAGTTCTTATTTTTTCTTTTTTTTGAAATTTATTTAATATATTTAGTTTTCAGCACTGATTTTCACAAAAGTTTGAAGTACAAATTTTTTTCCCTGTTTCTATCCTCCCCCCACTCCAAGATGGTGTATATTCTGGTTGCCCCATTCCTCAGTCAGGCCTCCCATCTGTCACCCCACTCCCCTCCCATCCCCCTTTCTCTTCTTCTCTTGTAGGGCAAGATAAATTTCTGTGCCCCATTGCCTGTGTTTCTTATTTCCTAGTTGCATGCAAAAACTTTTTTTGTTGTTGTTGTATTTGAACGCCTGTTTTTAAAACTGAGCTCCAAATTCTCTCCCCTCTTCCCTCCCCACCCACCCTCCCTAAGAAGGCAAGCAATTCAACATAGGCCACATGAGTATCATTATGTAAAAGCCTTCCACAATACTCATGTTGTGAGAGATTAACTATGTTTTGCTCCTTCCTAACCTATCCCCCTTTATTGAATTTTCTCCCTTGACCCTGTCCCTTTTCAAAAATGTTTGTTTTTGATTACCTCCTCCCCCCTCCCCCGGCTGCCCTCATTTCTGTCATCCTCCTTTTTTTTTTATCCTCTTCCTCCTTCTTTCCTGTGGGGTAAGATACTCAATTGAGTGTGTATGGTATTCCTTCCTCAGGTCAAATCTGATGAGAGCAAGATTTACTCATTCCCCCTCACCTGCCCCCTCTTCCCTTCCTGTAGAAGCACTTTTTCTTGCCACTTTTATGCAAGATGATTTAGCCCATTCTGTCTCTCCCTTTCTCCCTCTCTCAATATTTTCCTCTCTTATCCCTTAAATTGATTTTATTTTTTTAGATATCATCCCTTCATATTCAACGCACCTTGTGCCCTTTATGTGTGTGTATATATATGTTTACATATATATGCATGCATACCTACATATATACACACATAGACACATATGTACATATATGTATATGCATATTCCTTTCAGCTACTATGATATTGAGGTCTCATGAATCATACACATCATCTTTCTATGTAGGAATGTAAACAAAACAGTTCAACTTTAGTAAGTCCCTTATGATTTCTCTTTCTTGTTTACCTTTTCATGCTTCTCTTGATTCTTGTGTTTGATTATACTCAGTTTTTGTGAGCATGTGATGCTTGGTCATGATCCTAGTTCCTTTGTCTTGCTGAAGATCACATTCCACACCCTCTGATTATTTTTAATGTAAAAGCTACTCACTTTTGTGTTAGCCTGGATGTGGCTCCATGACATTTAAATTGCTTCTTTCTGTCTGCTAGTACTCTTTTCTCCTGGATGTGGGAGCTCTGGAATTTGGTTGTAATATTCCTGGGAGTTTCCATTTTGGATCTTTTTTAGGAGGTGATTGGTGGATTCTTTCAATTACCCCCTGGCTCTTAAGAGATCAGTTCTCCTTTCTTTGATAATGTCTTTGCCAAGAAATTAGCAAATGGGGTCATGGAGGATCAGACATGACTGAAGCAACTGAACAACAATAATCACATCTATATAGAATGTATTGTAGAGTATTGTGTAAGATGTAGGTACAATCCTAATTTCCTTCCTCACTGCTTTCCAGTTTTCTCAGCAGTTTTTTTTTAACTATATAACGGGTTTTACCCTAAGTATTCTTTTTTCCACTTTATCAATCATGGAGTTACTGAGTTCTAATGATTCTGAATCTCCTTTGTTTAATCTGTTCCATTCATTTATCTCCCTCTTCCCCTCTCTCTCTCTCTCTCTCTCCCTGTCTCTCTCTCTCTCTCTCTCTCTCTTTCTCTCTCTCTGTCTTTCCCCCCAGTACCACAGGATTTTGATGACCAATGCTGTATACTCTAGTGTGATGTCTGGAAGTGCTCTTACACCTCTGTCCTTAATTCTAATCATCATTCCCCTTTATATTATTGTAGGTCTTTCATTTTTCGAAATGAATTTTGTTATTTTCTTCAGCCCTGTGAAACATCTCCTTCATAATTTTGTTGTTATTATCGATGTTGTGGTTCAGTCATATCTAAATCTTTGTGACCCCATTTGGCGTTTTCTTGGCAGAGATATTGGAGTGTTTGTTTTTCTTTCTCCAGCTCATTTTTCAGATGAGGATACTCAGGGAAAGGGAGTTTAAATGACCTGCCCAGGACTACATAGCTAATAAGGGTCTGAGGCTGAATTTGAACTCAGATTCCTGACTCAGGCCCAACATTCTATCCACTCTGCCTGCTAGCTGCCCCCATAATTTCAATAGGATAGTATTAAATGTGTAAGTATCATTGTTCCATCACCATTTGAGCTTGAATCTTTTGTTGTTCCTGAACCCATTTCCATTCTTATTTTATTATGGCGTGAAAGGATATATTGATAATTTCTGCTTTTTTACATTCTGCCCTAGTCCATGGTTAATTTTTGCAAAAGTTTCATTGGGTGCACAGAAACAAAAATGTCTTCAGTTCTGTTTTTCTTTCTAAAAATACTTGACTCTTTTTTAGCATTGAACATTCATCCCCTTTTGTCCCACATCGCTAAGCTCCTATTTGGAGGACAAATCTCCCTGGGCTCCATACTGGGCTTCACTGCTCTCTGGAACATATTCTTCTATTACCTTCTCATTTCTAGTGGGTTTGGAATAGTCTTGCATATTTCTCTGTCCTTTCCATTGTATTTGAAAGTCTTTCCTCGGATGGTTTTTAGAACTCTCCTAGCATCAAGGACCTGACCGTCTAAAAGAGGAAAACAACAGAAAAAAAATGATGAAAACAGGTTGGAGTGTGGAGCAGATACCCCAGTTCAGGTTCTCAGAGAAGTCCCAAAGATGTTGAGCCAGATGAGAAATGAGATTTGTGAAATGAGCTTTCTCCTTAAATGGAGGTTTGGAGTTCATGGTGAGAGGTGGATGTGGGAGGCTTGCAAAGGAAACAGATTTTGCATAGCTTTTGCTGGGTGTGAGTTAGGGAGTCAGAGATCAGTTCTGAATCTATGAGGACAGCCTTCCTGCAATGAAAGCCCATTTGATGAGTACTATGAAATGAAGAGTAGTGACTCAAGAGAGCCCAGTGCAAAACAAGAATTATAAATTCTTGGGAATCTTAAAGGTCAAAAAAATACCTTAATTGTTCCAAAGTAAAATAATAAATTAAAGGAAGTTAGAAGTGAGATGTTGAAAAATGGACCGTAATTAAGGTGTTTTCAAAAAGAAAACACATTGATAAAACATAAAAGACAGTGTTGTACATATGATGGAAAATTATTCCCAAATATCAGAATTTTTGATAAAGTGTATCATATCCTAATGGTGGAAATGGAAGGCCCTCACATTCCAAGCACCTTGGCCAAACACAAATTGTGCATGTAGCAGATTGGAAATATAGATGACTGATCCCAAGTATCAAGGCATTTTCCAATTTAGCCCACCTCTCCTATATATGGTCCATTCTCCTGACTTTTGTCCTTCCAAGTTTCCAGAGTTCTAGAGGTATGTTTAGATCTTCTTTTTCTCTGGAGGAAAATGTCAATATCTTTCTCATGCATTAGCTGAAATACAACCTATATTGATTAAATTTAGCTTTTAATGTATGAAGGAGCCCTCCATAATTACTCTTGTTTCTATGTAACTAAATAACAGTATATGGATCAGTTCTCTGATGCTTCTGCTAATTTTGGTCTGGCAACAACACCAAGAAAAAGGTTTTCTGAATGGTCAAGGATATCGAGGGAATAGATAGGAAGAAAAAAAAAAAACAAGGGAGGCAGTGTAATCATACCAAATCTCAAATTCTGTTATAAAGCCATAATTATCAAAACATTCTGGTTCTGGTTAAGAAATCAAGTGATGGATCAGTGGCCTAGATTAGGCATAAATTACCTTATAGTAAATGATCCTGGCAATCTGGTATATGATAAACAGAAAGATCTTAGCTTTTGAAACAAAAACTCATTATTTCACAAAAACTTCTGGGAAAACTGGAAAACACTATAGAAGAAACTAGATATACACCCACATCTCACAATGTATACCAGAATAAAGGCCAAATGGGTACATGATTTAAACATAAAGGGTAATACCATAAATAAATTAGGAGAGCATGGAATCATTTATCTGTCCTGTCTATGCATAAGATAAGAATTTATGAACAAACAAGTGATAGAGAATAATACAAAATGTAAAATCCCTAATTTTCATCACATAAAATTAAAAAAGTTTTAACACAAACAAAACTAGTGCAAACAAAACTATAAGGAAAGTAGAGATGTGGGGAAATTTTTTTTCCAACAAGTATCTCTGATAAAGGTTTCATTTCTTCAAAATATAGAGAACTGAGTCTAATTTATTGAAATACAAGTCATTCCCCAAACAATAAATGGTCAAAGGTTATAAACAGGTAGTTTTCAGAATAAGAAATCAAAGGCATCTATAATCATATGAAAAAAGGCTCTAAATCACAATTGGTTAGAGAAATGCAAATTAAAACAACTCTGAGGCACCAACTCATACCTATGAGATTGGCTACTATGTTACAAAAGGAAAATGATGGAGGTTGGAGGAGATGGTAGAATTAGGAAGTGATCCAATCATTCTAGAGAGCCATTTGGACCTGTGCCCAAAGGACTATACAAGTGTGCATAGCCTTTGATCCAACAACACCACTGCCAGGTTTATAGCCCAAAGACATCAAAATAAAGAGGAAAGGCCCTTTTTGTACAAAAATATTTGCAGCAGCTCTTTTTGTGGTGGCTATGAAAGGGAAATTGAAGAGATGCCCATCAATTTGAGAATGGCTAAACAATCTGTAGTATATGATTGTAATGGAGTATTGTTGTGCTATTAGAAATGGTAAAGGTGATGATTTCAGAAAAACCTGGAAAGACTTAGTTGAACTGATGCAACATGAAGTGACCAGAACTAGGAGAACATTATATACAGCAAGAGCAATATTGTTCAATAAAGAACTGCGAATGACTTAGCTATTCTCAGCAATACAATGATCCAAGAAAATCTCAAAGGACTAATGAGGAAGCATACTACCTGCCTCCAGAGAAAGAACTGATACTGTTTGTATACAGACTGGGGCCTGCTATTTTTCTCCATCTTTCTTACATTCTTTTTTTCAAGTCATTCTGTACAAAGTAAGTAATACGGAAATGTTTTACATGGTTGCACATGTATAACCTATATCTTTTTGCTTACTATGTAAATTGGGGGTGAAAGGATAGAAGACACATTGTACTTTAACCCTGACATAGTGATGTCATTTTGGTCCACTTTGAGCACCAAAAACAACAAAAATGACCAACCATGTAACTAAATATTATAGTAAGGAAATACATGGTATTGACAAAGGAAAGCAATCATAAAGTGAAGGCGTAAGATGTTTTGTCCATGACATAGAATATTCAGGTACCCTCAAGCCCTCAGTTTAACAACAGATAACTCTCCTTCACTTGGCCAGAAAGTCTCATCTCCCTCAGTTCAGTCCAGATTGTAATTTGTGTGTCTTATGAATCATTTTCATGTCTTATCTAGATAAGACTTTGTTTGAGGGTCTTTGGAAATTAACTAGATCTTTTCTTTTACTTTCCTCTCTTTTCTATAATCAAACATTATGCTCCTGCCCTCCTCCCAAAATTACTGTACTTGACTGCTTCTCACAAAATTCACAGAATTTTATTTATACGGTATTGCTTTTATCAGTATTGATAAGGAAGAACTTTTACATCATCTTCTCTGTTTCTCCTCCAGAAATCCTTCTACCTAAGAGATAAAACACATACTTTGTCCCAGATGCTATAGAGAGACACATTCCACAGTAAGACATTCCTCCACTTTATTCCAATTGATCATATCAAATACTTTTCCCAATATTTCCCTGAGCTCTTAATGACTATGATTTAAGTGTTGATTCTGATACTCTACAAGGCTATGACTTTTAGGTAAATCCCCTTTCTGTGCTTCAGTTTCCTCTTCTCACTGGATGAGGGTTAGACTGCATGAATTCTGGAGTCTTTTTCAGGTCGAAATCTTGTGACTCTTGCTAGTTTAGGAGTTGGTGACATTCCAGGATGTGGCTGTAGACTTCACCCCAGAGGAGTTGAGCCTGTTAGACCGTCCTCAGAAGGAGTTGTACAAGGAGGTCATGTTGGAGAATGCCCAGAACTTGCACTTCGTGGGTAAGGACATTTGCCCTAGTCACTCTGAATGTGCTATCAAAGGGAATATCCTCATCAATCAGTGTGCTGGCTTTGGAGCATTTATCCGTTACCAGAAAGGGAAAAGTGCTGATGTCCTGTATCCTAGAGACAGGGTCCTCCTGTTCCGTGGTTTTCCTATAAAAGGTCAATACATTGTGTGAAGACAATATGAAGGTTTCCATGTTGCTCCTGAAGCTCCTGAGTCTCTTGTCAGTTCTAGGTAGTTTGAGGTCAAAGATGAGATGAATGTTGAAGCATCTGAGATGTAGAACTAATCCCTTGGGTTATTTAGTCCAACTCTTCCTGGACATGAATTTTGTCTGCCAAATCTCTAAAAACTGCTTGACCAGCTTTTCTTAGCAACCACTTCCTTTTTGGGACGGGCCAAGTATTTAGGATATCCTTCTTTTTGAGAAGCATGCAATTTGTAGCTCACAGCTCCTAGTTGTACTTAGTCTCACACATTTGTCCTTAATCTTCCTTTCCTTTGTCTCCACATTCCAGCAGAGATGGTGGGAAAGGAAGGGAATAAGGCTTTCTCTTCACCTGCTGTTCACCAGCTGTTGTGCTAAGTGCTTTCTTTAAAATATTATGTTATTTGGTGATATTATTATTCCCTTTTGACCTTTGAGAAAACGGAAGCAAACAGAGGTTAAGTGACTTTTCCAAAGGCACACAGCTAATAAATTGTCTGAGGCTAGATTTAGACCCTGGCATTTCTGACTCCAGGCCCAGGGCTCTTTCTATTGCACTACCAGCTCCCTCTAATTTCTAGATAATGGAAACTATGAAGAAAGTGCACCAAGATCAAATTTTCTCATTCCACATTGGCTCCATGACCTTCTCCCCCACATCTCCCCAAAGCTCCCCAAAATAAATGTAATTTAAACCATGCTTAAGGACTTCTGGGGACCATCCTGTGTTCCTTGCTTGCATGCCACTATCAATGGCAGGAAGAACAGACTGGCCAAAAATCAGAATTTGAGTAACTAAGGTTCATTGAGTTCCTGAACAGGCAGTGACTCCCTGAGTGAACAGTAGCAAGGTTTTTATAGGTTTCAGGGAGTGAGGAGTTGGGTAGGAGACAGAGCCAAAGCTGATTCATCAAGGACAAATTTGCTGGAGCTGAAGGCTGATCTGGTACATCCTATTTTGGTTACATGAATTACAGCCATGAATGGGAGAATAAGTCAGATATGTGTTAATATGATGGAGTGATCCTCAAAACGGAGTAGCTTTGTATGTACACTGTTTTCGCTAAAGACAACTAAATTCCAAGTTTTTGTCCATGCTCATCCCTGATTCCCCATACTCAGGGATTCCAGTTCCCAGAGAATATTTGATGTATTCTGAGGAAAGTGAAGCACCATGGATGCTGGAAGAAGAAGGCCAGCAGAGCTGCTGTCCAGGTGAGTGAGGTGAAAGCAGGTATGTGAGAGGTGTGAGTACAATAGGCTTCTGAGTGTTGTAGCAAAGGCAGTGCTGGATTTGAGTGCAGAACACCTGACTTGGAATTGTTTTTCTGACATTTTCAGCCTGTGGACAAGTCACTAAACCCCACGGTGTCTCAATTTCAGCTTTTGTAAAAAAAGGAAGTGGGACGCCATGGGAATTAAGCTCTCTCCCAGTTACAAATCTATGATCCTAAAAAAAGTCATTGTTTGGAAATTGGGGCCCTGGAACTTCCCAGAAAGTGCAAAAGGGGGTTAGGCTTTCCAATATGGGCTCTTTCTTAGACTTTCTTTAAGTCAGTGAACATTTGTGAAGTTCCTGCCTTGTTCCAGACCCTCTGCTAAGCCCCAGGGATATAAAGAGATACAAGGATCATCCCCTACTCTCTTGGAGTTCAGACTGTTGTGGCAGATGACATGCCAACATTAATGTAGAATCCTGTTATGGACAAGAGAAATTGGAGCTCATTGGGACAGTGAAGGCACTAAAGTGAAGGAGGACTGCAAGGTGGGCTGTAGCTGTGGCTTCAGGGAAGGCAGGGTGAGCATTCTAGGTGTGGAGATGACATAGAAAACCACAGGGTCAGGAGGTGGAGTGTCCTGTTCACAGAACAGAAGGGAGGCCCACACTTCTGGATTATAGTATGTTTGGTATGGATATGAGTTGAAAGAAAATTAGCAGGTTAGGAGAGGGTTAGGTGATTAAGAGCCATAGAGAGGATTTTATATTTGATTCTTTTCCCAGGGAGCCACTGGAGGTTGTTGAGGACATGGTGACATGGTCAGTCTAGAACTTTAGGATAAATGGTGGAGGCATGACCAGAGTCGGGGGAGACTTAAGGCAGCTGGAGCAAGTAGCAGTTTCTTGTAACACGTCAGGTAACAAGCAGTAGCAGTGCTGGGAGAGAAGGGGTGTATGGGAAAGGTGTTACCTGGGTGGAATCATAGGACTGTGCAGCAGATTGAATATTGGGCTCAAGAGTGTGTGTTAGCTTGAAGGATTAGGAGGATGCCTTGGACAGCATTAGGAACGTAGGAAGATGGCAAGGATGGGGGAAAGAAAATGAGTTTGTTTTGTGGAACAATGAGAGGAGTGTCACTAAAAGAGAGAGAAAGGAGGGTGATTGACTGTTAAAGGCTGCAGAGAAGGCAAGAAGAAAGAGGGTGAAGAAATGGTCAGTGGATTTAGCAACTTTGAGGTTTTGGGTAAATTTGGAGAGAGGAATTTCAGTTGAAGAAGAAATTGGGAGCTAGGTTGCAGAGAATTTAAGAGAAAACAGGAAAGGAGGTGGAGGCACCACTTGTAACTAGGTATGTCCAGCTGTTTAGCTAAAAAATGTAAGAAAGATATTAGAAACCATGTCTTGGGTTGAATGGATCAAGTGATTGTGTTTTTAGGATTAGAGAGAGATGGTTTTATTTGTGGTGTCAGAAAGGAAAAAAAAAGTATTTAATATATGGGAAATGAGAATAAGATAACTTTTGATAAGTATCCAGTTCTTTCAATAAACACAAGACAGATTTCTCTGCTGAGAAGGTGAGTGGGAGGTGAACAGTGGGAGCAGGTAGTGAGGGATTGTTGGGAAAAAATGAAAAGAATTGGAAAAGCTGCTGTGGTGAAGGAGATGGGGAGTCAGTTATGTGGTTTTCTGTCATTTCAGTCATTTCTGACTCTTCATGTTGCCATTTGGGGTTTTCTTAGCAAAGATCCTGGAGTCATTTGCCATTTCCTTTACAGTCTCATTTTACACATGAGGAAACCAAGGCCAAGAGGCCTGAGTCACTTGAACAGGATCTCAAAGCTAGTAAGTGTGTGAGGCTGGATTTAAACTTGGTCTTCCTAACCAGTGCTCTCTCCAGCCTACCATGTAGCTGCCCCAAGGGAGTTAGTTAGGAAGATGTCAAAGAATACCCTTGCCACAGTGAGGTGTAGCCTGAACTTACAGAGGGTAAATTTGTAGTGGACCCAGGCAGCCTGGTTTTATGCTTTTTTCTCTTTTCATTCAGCAGCATCTAAGGACTAGCAAAGGCTGTTGCCTGACTTAGAATTAATCTAAGGCTCTTCTCTACACAAATTATCAAGCTGTGTCCCTCCTTTGATCTCTGAGGCTCAGTCTTTGGGCCATTCTTGGAGAATGGTTGGCCAGATTCATTGAGTTGACAGGCACTCTGAGTCTGGGGAAGTGGGAAGTAGAAATTCCCAGGTGTTTCATAGTATGGGTTGCTTCAGGAGCCTAAAAAAAGTGTCTGGCATCTTCACTATTGGTCTGGTTAAGTCCCATCAGTGTTAGAATGAGACCAAGATCACTCAAATAGGAGATAAGGTGCTTGAAAGAGACAGAAACAGGGCTGAGGCCAGAAGCTGCATTTGCCAAGTAAGACAGACCAGAGGTAGAAGCTTGGCCCTGGTGTCAGCCTTGGGTCCAGTCAGCCAGTCAATAAGTATGGATTAAGCACCTCCAGCTTTCTAGGCCCCTCGCCAAGCTTTGAGAAGGGAAATGCCAATCCCTGCTGTCAAGGAGCTCCCAATCTGGCATACAAACATGGAGATGGTTGAGAATATGCAACAGATGAGGAAGCTTGGTCTTAGCTGAGCCAGTGAAAGCAGAGTGTTTTGGAGTGTAAAGACATCTACTTGAGTGGGCCACAGTGGGATATAAGAGAACTCAAGGAGTGAAGCTAGTAATAGTTTAAGAAGGAGAATAGAATTAGGGACGAAAGAGTCAGAATGAAAAGAAGAATGAGAAAAATTTCAGGTACCCCTCAGAGATATTGCAGATTCAGGTCCAGAGTTCTGCAGTAAAGTGAATATTGCAATCAAGTGAGTGACCAGAATTTTTGGTTTTTCAGTTCATACAAAAGTTATGTTTGCAACAAATTTTTGTGTATTACATACACAATACTTTTTTGTTTTTGAAAAGTACATATTTTAATTTAAAAATATTTTATTGGTAATTAAAGCTTGCTATCATCTGAGTCTTCAGTGAAACTTAATCTTCTTGCTGGTGGAGGCTCTGGCCCAATTCATGGCACCTGACTGATCAGGGTGGTAGTTGCTCAAAGTTGTAGGTTGCCATGTGAATTTCTTTTTTTTTTTAATGTTTATTTTTTTTATTTAATATATTTAGTTTTCAGCATTGATTTTCACAAGAGTTTGAATTACAAATTTTCTCCCCATTTCTACCCTCCTCCCCACTCCAAGATGGCATATATTCTGGTTGCCCTGTTCCCCAGTCAGCCCTCCCTTCTGTCACCCCACTCCCCTCCCCTTTCCCCTTCCTTTCCTGTAGAGCAAGATGAATTTCTACCCCCCATTGCCTATGTATCTTATTTTCTAGTTGCATGCAAGAACTTTTTTTTTTTGGTTTTTGAACATCTGTTTTTAAAACTTTGAGTTCCAGATTCTCTCCCCTCTTCCCTTCCCAGCCACCCTCCCTAAGAAGTCAAGCAATTCAACATAGGCCACATGTGTATCTTTATGTATAACCCTTCCACAATAGTCATGTTGTGAAAGACTAACTATATTTTGCTCCTTCCTAACCTATCCCCCTTTATTGAGTTTTCTCCCTTGACTGTGTCCCCTTTAGAAAGTGTTTGTTTTTGATTACCTCCACCCCCATCTGCCCTCCCTTCTATAATCCTCCCCCTTTTTTTTTATCTTCTTCCTTCTTCTTTCCTGTGGGGTAAGATACCCAATTGAGTATGTATGCTCTCTCATGAGAGCAAGATTCACTCATTCCTCCCTCACCTGTCTTCTCTTCTCTTCCTGCAGAACTGCTTTTTCTTGCCACTTTTATGCGAGATAATTTACCCCATTCTATCTCTCCCTATGTCCCTCTCTCAATATATTCCTCTCTAATCCCTTAATTTGATTTTATTTCCTTTAGATATCTTCCCTTCATCTTCAACTCAGCCTGTACCCCCTCTCTCTCTCTCTCTGTGTATATATATACACATACATACATATTTGCTATGTGAATTTCTTAAAATAAGGCAAGAGTGAAGTTTGCCACAGAGATTGACTCTTGTTTTCCCTTGAAATTACAGCTTCATTGTAGGGTTATGAATTGGACTAATTTCAATATTTTTCTGTCTCAGGAAATTAGGAAGACCCAAAAAGAGGGAGAGAAAAGTCAAGAATGCAAAACTAAAATTTTTTTTTCCTAAACAAAACAGAACAAATGTAAGGGCAATCAAGAAAGACCATCTAATTCCATGGAGAGAACATCCCCATTTGCATGGTTCGACGTCTAGTTACACCTGCAGGGTTATTGGTCAGGTCACTCAGCTATTCTGAGCTCATGGCCTGAGTTGAGAATATAATAAGCATGCTGGGTCTTCCAGTGTCACAGGTATTTGTAGGGATCCCATGTGATTGTGTATGAAGTTCTTTGTAAGTTATCTTGCAGATGGGAGCTAATGGCACTTTCAAATGATTTATTCTGTCCACTTCACTTTGAAGACTTTTCACCTGGGGAAGTAGGACATACCTCAGTTAGTTTACTTTCTTGCTATGGAGGGAAAGGATTATAATTATATGTGTGTGTACATGTGTCTGTATGTATTTTTTGCTGTTTTTTTCTTGTAGAAGGAGAGATTAGACCTGAAATGAGAGAGCCTACTGGAAAGCTGAGGATTTCTGTAAAAGAAAGTCACAAAGAAAGCTTCATGTGTGATGATCCCTGTGACTTCACTGGGAGAAAAATCTGTGCTGTATTTCACAGAATCCACAGAGGAAAGAAATCTTATAATTATCATCATTGTGGGAAAGACATGAATCAACAGTCATCCCTGATTTGCCAACAAAAAATTCATACTGGAGAAAAACCATACGAGTGTCACAAATGTGCTGAACCTTTCAGTGAACACTCATCCTTCATTATTCATCACAGTGTTGACAGCGGCAAGAAACCTTATGAATGTAATCAGAGTGGAAAGGCTTGGAGTTACAGCTCTAGTCTTGCTGTACATCAGAGCATCTGCACTGGAGAGAAACCATATGAATGTGATAAATATGGAAAGGCTTTCACAGAGAGCTGCAATCTTGGTGTACATCAGAGAATCCACAACCTGCAGAAACCTTATGAATGTAATCAGTGTGGAAAGGCTTTCACACAGAGCTCCAGTCTTGCTGTACATCAGAGAATCCACACTGGTGAGAAACCATATGAATGTAATGAATGTGGAAAGGCTTTCAGAGAGAGCTCCACTCTTGCTAAGCACCAGAGAATCCACACTGGAGAGAAACCTTATGAATGTAATCAATGTGGAAAGTCTTTCAGAATCAGCTCCAATCTTGCTGCACATCAGAGAATACACACTGGGGAGAAACATTATGAATGTAATCAATGTGGAAAAGCTTTCAGAATCAACTCCAAACTTGCTGCACATCAGAGAATCCACACTGGGGAGAAACCTTATGAATGTGATCAATGTGGAAAGGCTTTCAGAATCAACTCCCAACTTGTTGCACATCAGAGAATCCACACTGGAGGGAAACCTTATGAATGTAATCAATGTGGAAAGGCTTTCAGAGAGAGCTCCACTCTTGCTAAGCATCAGAGAATCCACACTGGGGAGAAACCTTATGAATGTAATCAGTGTGGAAAGGCTTTCACAGATAGCTCCAATCTTGCTAAGCATCAGAGAATCCACACTGGGGAGAAACCTTATGAATGTGATCAATGTGGAAAGACTTTTAGAATCAACTACAGTCTTGCTGTACATCAGAGAATCCACTCTGGGGAGAAACCTTATGAATGTAATCAATGTGGAAAGGCTTTCAGAATCAACTGGAAACTTGCTGCACATCAGAGAATCCACACTGGGGAGAAACCTTATGAATGTGATCAATGTGGAAAAGCTTTCACACAGAGCTTCAAACTTGCTGCACACAAGAGAATCCACACTGGGGAGAAACCTTATGAATGTAATCAATGTGGAAAAGCTTTCAGAATCAACTCCAAACTTGCTGCACATCAGAGAATCCACACTGGGGAGAAACCTTATAAATGTGATCAATGTGGAAAGGCTTTCAGTGTAAGGTATAGTCTCGCTGTACATCAGAGAATCCATGCTGGAGATATACCTTAGTAATGTAATCTGTGTGTAAAGGCTTTCACAGATTGCTGCAGTCTTACTGCGCATCAGAGAAGCCACACTGGGGAGAAACCTTATGAATGTAATCAATGTGGAAAGGCTTTCAGAGAGAAATCCAAATTTGCCCTACATCAGGGAGTGCACAATGGGGAGAAACCTTATGAATGTAATCAATGTGGAACGGCTTTCACATAGAATTCCAGTCTTGATCGACATCAGAGAATGCACATTGTAGAGAAACCTAATGCCATAAAAACTTATGTAGACTCTCACTTTAGTATACAAATGTGATGCAAGCAAAGACCAAGAGCCATAATTTCTGGATTTAATTAATTAATGATTAATGATTAATTAGATTAATTAATACATGAGCTCTCCCCAAGGTAGGGAAGAGAGAATGTGCGAGAATGCAGAAGGAAAGAGATGTGGAAGTGCTTCTGTTAAGAAGCAGATAGGGATGCAATAGATTACAGTTAACCTTACACATCACAACTTTCTTCTTGGCAGTTTCAATATAGAGTAGTTCAGCATCAGAAATTAAGTGGGAATTTTGTGGAAAGCACAGATGACACACAAAGAATGGGAGATGACACAGAGCTATGACCAAATCCTTAATCCAAATTTTAAGGTACTGCAAACACCCCATAGAAGAAAATGAGGAAATTCAGACTTCATCTCTGGTACTAATAGAAGGACTAAAATATTTCATGCAGATTTAGCAGATTGCTGGGGTGTAGCGCCCCTAGTCTCCATTATGTGGAAGGTATAACGGTAATTATAAATCAATGACAGGATTGCCTTTTGGGCAGTGATTGCTCATAATATGAATAAACAGAATAAGATAAAGAATAATAACTAGGGAGATTCAGGTTTTAGTTCTTGGGAATCTAAAAAATTAAGAAAAGTCTAATAAATTAATTGTACAGAAGCCCAATAATATAAATATAAATATTAAGGAAGTTACAAGTGAAATATAGATTAAAATGTAACATAAATCAGATATTTTAATAAGAAATCAAAATGCAAAAAAGTGCAAAGAGATTTTTATTGACAAGAAAGGAATAGAACTTTGAATAAAGTGAATCTTATCATTCTGTTTGAAATGGAAGAGCACCATATGCCAAGTACTTTGACCAAGTCTGTGTCTCCTGGTATCAGGTTTGAAAAATAGGTGAGCCCTCCCAAACATTAAAGGATTTGCAGAAGTGGCCACTCTCTTATACTATGCATCAGCCTGAGTCTTGACTCCTGATCCTAATCTTCTAGATTTCTGGCAACTAGTTTAAGTAATTGTTTTTCATAAATATGCTGTCCAAGTCTTTTCTATGCATTAGCTCTCACCCCAATTGATAAAATATTACATTTTTAATGATTGAACCCTTCTTTCCCCACATTGTTACTCTCAATTCTCTATTAATATTAAAGTGACTGAAATGTGGGGATTAAAAATTACCCAACCTAACAGAAATTGAGGTAGAGCTCTGACTCAACGGCACTTTATTAAAGGGCTTGTGGCCTTCTCTAATGAAGTGGACCTCCAATCATCTTCCCTCTCTCAGATGTCCCCTTCCTCCTGGGCCTTCATTTTATAGTGCTTGATATCCAGACAATATAGGTACAGGTGACTAAAACTATACAGTCTTATTGGTAGCTAGACCCTACCCTTGACACTCCAGGAAGGTCTACACAAAATACAGAATCCCATTGGTTATGAGGAACATTTTATACCATTTTATATCATTTTTGTAATTTCGATAAAGGCCAGGGCCTGAAACAATGATCAACTGGAAGAAGAGCCTGGACCTGGGCTTCTTTGTTCTCTGAAGTTTGCTCAGGGAATACCTTTTTCTTTTGTCAACACGGCCAGATTGGGCTAACCTAAGAACTTTCTTTCCCGTGTTAAGTATGAAAAGGATGAGACCCTAATCCCAAGAAACTACCTCGCCTAATATTTTATGGGCATTTATGGAATGTTAATGGTAAATTAAACACGAAAATGCTGGGTTGTAGTTTTACCTGGTGCTTGTCAAGACTCTTATTGTACTTACAACCTATTCCATTAAGGAAAATCCTTGTCTTATATCATGGTTAAGCATTGTGGAACATTTTATACCATTTTATATCATTTTTGCAATTTCAATAAGACCCAGAGCCTGAATTAATGATCAGCTGGAAGAGCCTGAACCTGGAGTTCTTTGTTCTCTATAGTTTGCTCAGAGAATATCTTTTCTGGGTCAACCAGGCCAGATCCAGCTGACCTAAGAACATTCCTTCCCCTGTTAATCATTAAGGGATGAGACCCTAATCCTGAGAGACAACCTCACTTAATATTCTACGGGTGTATAAACCCATTCCATTAAGGGTCTTGTGGTTAAACATACATGGGGATCATAAAATTGAGTAACATGCTGAATTGTGATGGCTCAAAAAAATATAGAAACCTGTTCATTCCTCTGTACAAGTCAGTCAGACTCTCTCTGGCTCAATCCATGATCATGTCTGTCCACTATGCTTAAATGGAATGAATGAATAAATGCCTAAGCAATAGAAATTTTTCTATCCCCTGGTCTGTTTGCCTCCTTTAAGCAAACTTTCAGGGTGGAGAGTTAAAAAATGACAACAAATGACAAATCATCACCTGGTCAGTCACCCTCTGCCTGTTTGCACCTGGTAGCCCTCATGTCCTGGCAATAGGGGAGGTGCTGAGATGTGATGGCCTATCCCATTTTACTGCCCTGAATCTAGCCAGATTGTCTTTATGTCATTACAACATACATCCATAAAAGCTGGCTTCATCTTGAATTCCTTCCTGACCTAAGGGGATCAACTCCTCAATGTGTTTCTACCTTGAAGTAGTATACTAGGCTCCTTTTAATTGTCCATGTTTTACATTTTGCCTTTTTAATTAGGGTGAAAGCCTAAATGGAGAATTTACCAGGTCCTTTGTACTTTTCTCAAAGAGTAAATTATTATTGTTCATTTTAAAGCAAAAAATACCCAATTAAATAGAGAACAGTTTGGAAACATTGTAACCACAGTCTTACAACTGAATTGATGATTTCCCAGCATTCAGATCTAAACACCAAGTCCTTTTCTAAGAGTACAATTGCATATCTGTCTCGAAATCTTTTTTTCAAATTAAGACCATGTATATGATGGTTCCCTCAAATCCCCAAATGAGACAAATTTGGACCGTAATAACAACATAAACAATGTTACAATGTTAACACATGAAACCAAATTGCCCTCATCATTCATTCGTTTGATTAACTTGGTTAGAATTATCTTTGATGTTTGACGTTCTAGGCTGATTACAGGCAGAGACGGGAATTCTGATCCAGTTACATTTGATTCTTATTCCTTCACCTCCTAAACACAATCCCTTAAATGTCGGATTTTAAGTGTACTTAGCTGGTCAAATACCCCATTTATTCTGCTGGGATCCGACTTTAAAGGAGCCACATTCTAATTTAAATTAGGAGAAATGTGCTAATCAAACTGACCATTTGGTGAACAACCTGCATTCTGAAGCAAAGCTCTGTTTGGCTGTTAATGCCTTGCTTGCCTGGAAATCTCCAGGTTGCCTCTTCCTTGTTTTCCCCCTCCCAACTCCTAAAGTCCTGAATCTTTCCTCCAAAGAGAAATCAGGTGGTAGGGTGATGGGGGAAGAGGAGTTCTCAGAAATGACCAGCAGGGAGTGTGGTGGCCGAGCTTTGGGGTGGAGTTTGGACGCTTGGGAGGAGTCTAGGGCCAAAGAGAGGCAATCCCAGTGGCGGGGCGCAGGCATTCCTGGTGATGGAAGGCAGGGCTTGGGGAGGAGACCAAGAAAGTGTCCTGCGCACCTGGCCCTGGGCGGGATTGGAGGAAACCTCCTTTACTGCAGCCTCAGAGGCTGGGAGGACCCTTCCAGAGTGGGCTGGCTGAAAACCGGAAGTTGTGCTGAGCCTGCTCCGCCTTCTGCGGTTGGAGCTGAACTTTCTTTGCCTGACCTGGAGCTGAGCTGTCACTGCCTTCTTCGGTCAGAGCTGAGACCACACTGTCTTCACTTGGACCTGTGATCTCTGCTTTCTGGGTGCAGGTCCCAGGTAGGTCTGAGCCAGCCCCTCACACACCTTTTGGCTTCTGCTTGCTGTTTATACCATTGGGTCTCATGCTCCTCCTCTGACCCTGTGGTGAGTCTAGCTCCAGGTCCACGTGGAGCAATCCTCCCTCCCTGTCATGGCTACTGGACAAGCTTCCCGCTGCTAACTCCTTTCCAGACTCCCAATGGCTTCTCAAAAGTCTGGGGTCACCCTCCCCAGATTTGATTGGGTCCCCTTTTCCCAAAATTCAGACCTTACCTGCACGGTCCCAGGAATCCTGCCTTAAGTGAAAGACAAGTGAAGCGCTTGAGTGAACCTCAAATGCAAGGGTAAAGGGCCACCATGAAAGGACAATGGAAAGGATTATTGAGTATGTAGGTGGGGATGTGTAGGAAATTTCTGGATCTGGGTGGCTTTTTGGGGGTCTAGGTCCCATACCCAGTTAGAGGGAGATATCTTATTCAGGAGCCACTGAGGCTCTGACTGTTCTCGTCCTTTCCGGCATCCCAAGCCCCTTCTGCCTTTTGGTTCTCTGAAGGAGAATGAGGTAAAGGAAGGGGAAAGAAGAGGAGTAGGAGAGGATGGGACCATCTTCTTTTCTAGGCTGGACCCTACCTCGGGGTATCATTCTCTGTCCTGAGAGCAGGGCCTCACCCTTTCTAAATCCGTGTAGACCAGCATCTTGCCTGGGGATCCTTCTCCCTCCCCTGCTGAGTCTGCAGAAGACCAAGGTCTGGCCCAAGCAGGGAGCATGGAGCCAGAGGGAATGGTCCCTGGGAGCTGCAGACCCCCACCCCAGGTGAGTGCACTCTGTCTACAGACTTGACCAACATCCCCAAAAGAGGCCACTTCCAGAGACAAAGAGCATTGTCTGTGATGCTGGCAATCCCCTACCTATGGATTGTTTCTTTGCCAAAACAGGCAGGAAATTGAAAACAGTAGTCACACCACCACCCTGTTCTCTGTACTTTGAACTGATTCATGGCACATTGGCATTACAATCACTACCTCGCACCCACACCCCTTTTTGTTGTCCTCCTCTGTGCAGGTTTTTCTTTAAGTATTTTCTCATGATCCCTGTCACAAGGAAGACCACTTCACTCATTCCTTTCTGTTCTGTAGGGGTCTTGTCTTTGCTCCTTTATCCATGCCTAGCACCCCTGCCCCACATGTCCATAGAACTGCTTCCCCCTCCCCCTTTGCCTCTTTGGCCCAAATCTCCCTGCCAGACCTGGAAGACAGGATGCTTTGCTTATCCTCCAGGGTATAAGCTGCATAAACAGCTCTGTCTGGTGCGTCCATCTGGTGCACACTGACTGGCCCCTGTCTTGTAGCTGGTTTGACTCTCAAGGCCACACTGAGCAGGCAGTGAGGGGTGAAGGGAGCAAATACTATGAGAAGGAGCTGGGGATGTTCCTGACCTCCTGCATACTCTGGTCCAGTGTTTCTGGAAAATATGGAAACTCAAGAAAACAGGTTAAGTTGGCTTTTTGGTAACATTCACATGGTGAAAGGCCCTTACCAGAGATATCTGGAGGAGGCCAAAGAAAAGAATACCTTCTTAAGGCCCTTACCAGAGATATCTGGAGGAGGCCAAAGAAAAGAATACCTTCTTAAATTGATTTTATTTTTTTAGATTTCATCCCTTCATATTCAACTCACCTTGTGCCCTTTGTGTGTGTATATATATATATATATGTATACATATATATGTTTATATACGTACATATATACACATATATGTATACACATATATAAATATGCATATTCCTTTCAGCTACTATGATATTAAGGTCTCATGAATCATACACCTCATCTTTCTGTGTAGGAATGTAAACAAAACAGTTCAACTTTAGTAAGTCCCTTATGATTTCTCTTTCTTGTTTACTTTTTCATGCTTCTCTTGATTCTTGTGTTTGATTATACTCAGTTTTTCTGGGCATGTGATGCTTGTTCCTAATCCTAGTTCCTTTGTCTTGCTGAAGATCACATTCCACTCCCTCTGATTATTTTTAATGTAAAAGCTACTCACTTTTGTGTTAGCCTGGATGTGGCTCCATGACATTTGAATTGCTTCTTTCTGTCTGCTAGTACTCTTTGATCCTGGATGTGGGAGCTCTGGAATTTGGTTGTAATATTCCTGGGAGTTTCCATTTTGGATCTGTTTTAGGAGGTGATTGGTGGATTCTTTCAATTTTCATTTTACCCTCTGGCTCTTAAGAGATCAGTTCTCTTTTCTTTGATAATGTCTTTGCCAAGAAATTAGCAAATGGGGTCATGGAGGATCAGACATGACTGAAGCAACTGAACAACAATAATCACATCTATATAGAATGTATTGTAGAGTATTTATCTCCCTCTTCCCCTCTCTCTCTCTCTCCCCCTGTCTCTCTCTCTCTCTCTCTCTGTCTTTCCCCCCAGTACCACAGGATTTTTATGACCAATGCTGTATACTATAGTGTGATGTCTGGAAGTGCTCTCACACCTCTGTCCTTAATTCTAATCATCATTCCCCTTTATATTATTGTAGGTCTTTCATTTTTCGAAATGAATTTTGTTATTTTCTTCAGCCCTGTGAAATATCTCCTTCATAATTTTGTTGTTATTATCGATGTTGTGGTTCAGTCATATCTAAATCTTTGTGACCCCATTTGGGGTTTTCTTGGCAGAGATATTGGAGTGTTTGTTTTTCTTTCTCCAGCTCATTTTTCAGATGAGGATACTGAGGGAAAGGGAGTTTAAATGACCTGCCCAGGACTACATAGCTAATAAGGGTCTGAGGCTGAATTTGAACTCAGATTCCTGACTCAGGCCCAACATTCTATCCACTCTGCCTGCTAGCTGCCCCCATAATTTCAATAGGATAGTATTAAATGTATAAGTATCATTGTTCCATCACCATTTGAGCTTGAATCTTTTGTTGTTCCTGAACCCATTTCCATTCTTATTTTATTATGGCGTGTAAGGATATATTGATAATTTCTGCTTTTTTACATTCTGCCCTAGTCCATGGTTAATTTTTGCAAAAGTTTCATTGGGTGCACAGAAACAAAAATGTCTTCATTTCTGATTTTCTTTCTAAAAATACTTTACTCTTTTTTAGCATTGAACATTCATCCCCTTTTGTCCCACATCGCTAAGCTCCTATTTGGAGCACAAATCTCCCTGGGCTCCATACTGGGCTTCACTGCTCTCTGGAACATATTCTTCCATTACCTTCTCATTTCTAGTGGGTTTGGAATAGTCTTGCACATTTCTCTGTCCTTTCCATTGTATTGGAAAGTCTTTCCTCAGATGGTTTTTAGAACTCTCCTAGCATCAAGGACCTGACCGTCTAAAAGAGGAAAACAACAGAAAAAAAATGATGAAAACAGGTTGGAGTGTGGAGCAGATACCCCAGTTCAGGTTCTCAGAGAAGTCCCAAAGATGTTGAGCCAGATGAGAAATGAGATTTGTGAAATGAGCTTTCTCCTTAAATGGAGGTTTGGAGTTCATGGTGAGAGGTGGATGTGGGAGGCTTGCAAAGGAAACAGATTTTGCATAGCTTTTGCTGGGTGTGAGTTAGGGAGTCAGAGATCAGTTCTGAATCTATGAGGACAGCCTTCCTGCAATGAAAGCCCATTTGATGAGTACTATGAAATGAAGAGTAGTGACTCAAGAGAGCCCAGTGCAAAACAAGAATTATAAATTCTTGGGAATCTTAAAGGTCAAAAAAATACCTTAATTGTTCCAAAGTAAAATAATAAATTAAAGGAAGTTAGAAGTGAGATGTTGAAAAATGGACTGTAATTAAGGTGTTTTCAAAAAGAAAACACATTGATAAAACATAAAAGACAATGTTGTACATATGATGGAGAATTATTCCCAAATATCAGAATTTTTGATAAAGTGTATCATATCCTAATGGTGGAAATGGAAGGCCCTCACATTCCAAGCACCTTGGCCAAACACAAATTGTGCATGTAGCAGATTGGAAATATAGATGACTGATCCCAAGTATCAAGGCATTTTCCAATTTAGCCCACCTCTCCTATATATGGTCCATTCTCCTGACTTTTGTCCTTCCAAGTTTCCAGAGTTCTAGAGGTATGTTTAGATCTTCTTTTTCTCTGGAGGAAAATGTCAATATCTTTCTCATGAATTAGCTGAAATACAGCCTATATTGATTAAATTTAGCTTTTAATGTATGAAGGAGCCCTCCATAATTACTCTTGTTTCTATGTAACTAAATAACAGCATATGGATCAGTTCTCTGATGCTTCTGCTAATTTTGGTCTGGCAACAATACCAAAAAAAAGGTTTTCTGAATGGTCAAGGATAGCGAGGGAATAGACAGGAAGAAAAAAAAAAAAGGAAGGCAGTGTAATCATACCAAATCTCAAATTGTGTTATAAAGTCATAATTATCAAAACATTCTGGTTCTGGTTAAGAAATCAAGTGATGGATCAGTGGACTAGATTAGGCATAAATTACCTTATAGTAAATGATGCTGGTAATCTGGTATATGATAAACAGAAAGATCTTAGCTTTTGAAACAAAAACTCATTATTTCACAAAAACTCCTGGGAAAACTGGAAAACACTATAGAAGAAACTAGATATACACCCACATCTCACAATGTATACCAGAATAAAGGCCAAATGGGTACATGATTTAAACATAAAGGGTAATACCATAAGTAAATTAGGAGAGCATGGAATCATTTATCTGTCATGTCTATGCATAAGATAAGAATTTATGAACAAACAAGTGATAGAGAATAATACAAAATGTAAAATCCCTAATTTTCATCACATAAAATTAAAAAAGTTTTAACACAAACAAAACTAGTGCAAACAAAACTATAAGGAAAGTAGAGATCTGGGGAATTTTTTTTCTGACAAGTATCTCTGGTAAAGGTTTCATTTCTTCAATATATAGAGAACCGATTCTAATTTATCGAAATACAAGTCATTCCCCAATCAATAAATGGTCAAAGGTTATAAACAGGTAGTTTTCAGAATAAGAAATCAAAGGCATCTATAATCATATGAAAAAAGGCTCTAAATCAGAATTGGTTAGAGAAATGCAAATTAAAACAACTCTGAGGCACCAACTCATACCTATGAGATTGGCTAATATGTTACAAAAGGAAAATGATGGAGGTTGGAGGAGATGGTAGAGTTAGGAACTGATTCAATCATTCTGGAGAGCCATTTGAACCTGTGCCCAAAGGACTATACAAGTGTGCATAGCCTTTGATCCAACAACACTACTGCCAAGTTTATAGCCCAAAGACATCAAAATAAAGAGGAAAGGCCCTTTTTGTACAAAAATATTTGCAGCAGCTCTTTTTGTGGTGGCTATGAAAGGGAAATTGAAGAGATGCCCATCAATTTGAGAATAGCTAAACAATCTGTAGTGTATGATTGTAATGGAGTATTGTTGTGCTATTAGAAATGGTAAAGGTGATGATTTCAGAAAAACCTGGAAAGACTTAGTTGAACTGATGCAACATGAAGTGACCAGAACTAGGAGAACATTATATACAGCAAAAGCAATATTGTTCAATAAAGAACTGTGAATGACTTAGCTATTCTCAGCAATACAATGATCCAAGAAAATCTCAAAGGACTAATGAGGAAACATACTACCTACCTCCAGAGAAAGAACTGTTATTGTTTGTATACAGACTGGGGCCTGCTATTTTTCTCCATCTTTCTTACATTCTTTTTTTCAAGTCATGGTGTACAAAGTAAGTAATACG
Source organism: Trichosurus vulpecula (assembly GCF_011100635.1). Lineage (NCBI taxonomy): Eukaryota > Metazoa > Chordata > Mammalia > Diprotodontia > Phalangeridae > Trichosurus > Trichosurus vulpecula. Next base: position 402,802,898 of record NC_050575.1, read on the forward strand.
GAAATGTTTTACATGGTTGCACATGTATAACCTATATCTTTTTGCTTACTATGTAAATTGGGGGTGAAGGGATAGAAGACACATTGTACTTTAACCCTGACATAGTGATGTCATTTTGGTCCACTTTGAGCACCAAAAACAACAAAAATGACCAACCATGTAACTAAATATTATAATAAGGAAATACATGGTATTGACAAAGGAAAGCAATCATAAAGTGAAGGCGTAAGATGTTTTGTCCATGACATGGAATATTCAGGCAGCCTAAAGCCCTCAGTGTAACAACAGATAACTGTCCTTCACTTGGCCAGAAAGTCTCATCTCCCTCAGTTCAGTCCAGATTGTAATTTGTGTGCCTTATGAATCATTTTCATGTCTTATCTAGATAAGGCTTTGTTTGAGGGTCTTTGGAAATTAAGTAGATCTTTTCTTTTACTTTCCTCTCTTTTCTATAATCAAAAATTATGTTCCTGCCCTCCTCCCAAAATCACTGTACTTGACTGCTTCTCACAAAATTCACAGAATTTTATTTATATGGTATTGCTTTTATCAGTATTGATAAGGAAGAACTTTTACATCATCTTCTCTGTTTCTCCTCTAGAAATCCTTCTACCTAAGAGATAAAACACATACTTTGTCCCAGATGCCATAGAGAGAAACATTCCATAGTAAGACATTCCTCCACTTTATTCCAATTAATCATATCAAATACTTTTCCCAATATTTCCCTGAGCTCTTAATGACTATGATTTAAGTGTTGATTCTGATACTCTACAGAGCTATGACTTTTAGGTAAATCCCCTTTCTGTGCTTCGGTTTCCTCTTCTCACTGGATGAGGGTTAGACTGCATGAATTCTGGAGTCTTTTTCAGGTCAAAATCTTGTGACTCTTGCTAGTTTAGGAGTTGGTGACATTCCACGATGTGGCTGTAGACTTCACCCCAGAGGAGTTGAGCCTGTTAGACCGTCCTCAGAAGGAGTTGTACAAGGAGGTCATGCTGGAGAATGCCCAGAACTTGCTCTTCTTGGGTAAGGACATTTCCCCTAGCGACTCTGAGTGTGCTATCAAAGGGAATATCTTCATCCCTCAGTGTGCTGACTTTGGAGCATTTATCCATTACCAGAAAGGGAAAAGTGCTGATGTCCTGTGTCCTAGAGACAGGGTCCTCCTGTTCCCTGGTTTTCCTATAAAAGGTCAATACGTTGTGTGAAGACAACATGAAGGTTTCCTTGTTACTCCTGAAGCTCCTGAGTCTCTTATCAGTTCTAGGTAGCTTGAGATCAAAGATGAGAGGAATGTTGAAGCATCTGAGATGTAGAACTAATTCCTTGGGTTATTTAGTCCAACTCTTCCTGGACATGAATTTTGTCTGCCAAATCTCTAAAAACTGCTTGACCAGCTTTTCTTAGCAACCACTTCCTTTTTGGGAAGGGCCAAGTATTTAGGATATCCTTCTTTTTGAGAAGCATGCAATTTGTAGCTCACAGCTCCTAGTTGTACTTAGTCTCACATATTTGTCCTTAATCTCCCTTTCCTTTGTCTCCACATTCCAGCAGAGATGGTGGGAAAGGAAGGGAATAAGGCTTTCTCTTCACCTGCTTCACCAGCTGTTGTGCTAAGTGCTTTCTTTAAAATATTATGTTATTAGGTGATATTATTTTTCCCTTTTGACCTTTGAGAAAACAGAAGCAAACAGAGGTTAAGTGACTTTTCCAAAGGCACACAGCTAATAAATTGTCTGAGGTTAGATTTAGACCCTGGCATTTCTGACTCCAGGCCCAGGGCTCTTTCCATTGCACTACCAGCTCCCTCTAATTTCTAGATAATGGAAACTATGAAGAAAGTGCACCAAGATCAAACTTTCTCATTCCACATTGGCTCCATGACCTTCTCCCCCACATCTCCCCAAAGCTCCCCAAAATAAATGTAATTTAAACCATGCTTAAGGACTTCTGGGGACCATCCTGTGTTCCTTGCTTGCATGCCACTATCAATGGCAGGAAGAACAGACTGGCCAAAAATCAGAATTTGAGTAACTAAGGTTCATTGAGTTCCTGAACACGCAGTGACTCCCTGAATGAACAGTAGCAAGGTTTTTATAGGTTTCAGGGAGTGAGGAGTTGGGTAGGAGACAGAGCCAAAGCTGATTCATCAAGGACAAATTTGCTGTAGCTCAAGCTGATCTGGAGCATCCTATTTTGGTTACATGAATTACAGCCATGAATGGGAGAATAAGTCAGATATGTGTTAATATGATGGAGTGATCCTCAAAACGGAGTAGCTTTGTATGTACACTGTTTTCGCTAAAGACAACTAAATTCCAAGTTTTTGTCCATGCTCATCCCTGATTCCCCATACTCAGGGCTTCCAGTTCCCAGAGAATATTTGATGTATTCTGAGGAAAGTGAAGCACCATGGATGCTGGAAGAAGAAGGCCTGAGGAGCTGCTGTCCAGGTGAGTGAGGTGAAAGCAGGTATATGAGAGGTGTGAGTACAATAGGCTTCTTAGTGTTGTAGCAAAGGCAGTGTTGGATTTGAGTGCAGAACACCTGACTTGGAATTGTTTTTCTGACATTTTCAGCCTATGAACAAGTCACTAAACCCCATGGTGTCTCAATTTCCCCTTTTGTAAAAACGGAAGTGGGACACCATGGCAATGAAGCCCTCTCCCAGTCATAAATCTATGATCCTAAAAAAAATCATTGTTTGGAAATTAGGGTCATGGAACTTCCTTGGAAGTGCAAAAGGGCGTTAGGCTTTCCAATATGGGCTCTTTCTTAGACTTTCTTTAAGTCAGTGCACATTTATGAAGTTCCTGTCTTGTTCCAGACCCTCTGCTAAGCCCCAGGGATATAAAGAGATACAAGGATCATCCCCTGCTCTCTTGGAGTTCAGACTGTTGGGGCAGATTTCATGCCAACATTAATGTAGAATCCTGTTATGGACAAGAGAAATTGGAGCTCATTTTGACAGTGTAGACACTACAGTGAAGGAGGACTTGAAGGTGGTCTCTAGCTGTGGCTTCAGGGAAGGCAGGGTGAGCATTCTAGGTGTAGAGATGACATGGAAAACCACAAGGTCAGGAGGTGGAGTGTCCTGTTAACAGAACAGAGGGGAAGCCCATACTTCTGGATTATAGTATGTTTAGTGGGGATATGAGTTGAACGAAAATTTAGCAGATTAGGAGAGGGTTAGGTGATTAAGAGCCATAGAGAGGATTTTATATTTGAACCTTTTCCCAGGGAGCCACTGGAGGTTGTTGAGGACATGGTGACATGGTCAGTCTAGAACTTTAGGAAGATGATCTTTGATAAATGGTGGAGGCATGACCAGAGTCAGGGGAGACTTAAGGCAGCTGGAGCAAGTAGCAGTTTCTTGTAACACGTCAGGTTACAAGTCAGTAGCAGTGTTGGGAGATAAGGGGTATATGGGAAAGGTGTTACCTGGGTGGAATCATAGGACTGTGCAGAAGATTGAATATGGGGCTCAAGAGTGTGTGTTAGCTTGAAGGATTAGGAGGATGCCTTGGAGAGCATTAGGAACGTAGGAAGATGGCAAGCATGGGGGAAAGAAAATGAGTTTGTTTTGGGGAACAATGAGAGGAGTGTCACTAAAAGAGAGTGAGAAAGGAGGGTGATTGTTAAAGGCTGCAGAGAAGGCAAGAAGAAAGATGGTGAAGAAATGGTCAGTGGATTTAGCAACTTTGAGGTTTTGGGTAAATTTGGAGAGAGGAATTTCAGTTGAACAAGATATTGGGAGCTAGATTGCAGAGAATTTCAGAGAAAACAGGAAATGAGGTGGGGGCACCAGTTGTAACCAGGTATCCCCAGCTGTTTAGCTGAAAAATGAAAGAAAGATATTAGCAACCATGTCTTGGGTTGAATGGATCAAGTGATTGTGTTTTGAGGATTAGAGAGAAATGGTTTTATTTGTGGCAGTAGGGAGGGAGTCATTAGTGTAGGAGAGACTAGAAAGTACCAAAACAGGGGATGCTGAAGAGGCAGCATCATGAGGAAGATGGTGTCCTGGAATGGGATGATTTGCACATCAAGTGGAAAGTGGAAAGCAGTTTGCTTTATCTAGCAGAAAGAGGCCATTTCATCTGCTAGTGGTGTCAAAAAGGAAAAAAAAAAGTATTTAATATATGGGAAATGAGAATAAGATAACTTTTGATAAGTATCCAGTTCTTTCAACAAACACATACAAGACACATTTCTCTGCTGAGAAGGTGAGTGGGAGGTGAACAGTGGGAGCAGGTAGTGAGGGATTGTTGGGAAAAAATGAAAAGAATTGGAAAAGCTGCTGTGGTGAAGGAGATGTGGAGTCAGTTATGTGGTTTTCTGTCATTTCAGTCATTTCTGACTCTTCATGTTGCCATTTGGGGTTTTCTTAGCAAAGATCCTGGAGTGATTTGCCATTTCCTTTTCAGTCTCATTTTACACATGAGGAAACCAAGGCCAAGAGGCCTGAGTCACTTGAACAGGATCTCAAAGCTACTAAGTGTGTGAGGCTGGATTTAAACTTGGTCTTCCTAACCAGTGCTCTCTCCAGCCTACCACGTAGCTGCCCCAAGGAAATTAGTTAGGGAGATATCAAAGAATACCCTTGCCACAGTGGGGTCTACCCTGAACTTACAGAGGGTAAATTTGTAGTGGACCCAGGCAGCCTGGTTTTATGCTTTTTTCTCTTTTCATTCAGCAACATCTAAGGACTAGCAAAGGCTGTTGCCTGACTTAGAATTAATCTAAGGCTCTTCTCTACACAAATTATCAAGCTGTGTCCCTCCTTTGATCTCTGAGGCTCAATCTTTGGGCCATTCTTGGAGAATGGTTGGCCAGATTCATTGAGTTGACAGGCACTCTGAGTCTGGGGAAGTGGGAAGTAGAAATTCCCAGGTGTTTCATAGTATGGGTTGCTTCAGGAGCCTAAAAAAAGTGTCTGGCATCTTCACTATTGGTCTGGTTAAGTCCCATCAGTGTTAGAATGAGACCAAGATCACTCAAATAGGAGATAAGGTGCTTGAAAGAGACAGAAACAGGGCTGAGGCCAGAAGCTGCATTTGCCAAGTAAGACAGACCAGAGGTAGAAGCTGGGCCCTGGTGTCAGCCTTGGGTCCAGTCAGCCAGTCAATAAGTATGGATTAAGCACCTCCAGCTTTCTAGGCCCCTCGCCAAGCTTTGAGAAGGGAAATGCCAATCCCTGCTGTCAAGGAGCTCCCAATCTGGCATACAAACATGGAGATGGTTGAGAATATGCAACAGATGAGGAACCTTGGTCTTAGCTGAGCCAGCGAAAGCAGAGTGTTTTGGAGTGTAAGGACATCTACTTGAGTGGGCCACAGTGGGATATAAGGGAACTCAAGGAGTGAAGCTAGTAATAGTTTAAGAAGGAGAATAGAATTAGGGAGGAAAGAGAATCAAAAGAAGAATGAGAAAAATTTCAGGTACCCCTCAGAGATATTGCAGATTCAGGTCCAGAGTTCTGCAGTAAAGTGAATATTGCAATCAAGTGAGTGACCAGAATTTTTGGTTTTTCAGTTCATACAAAAGTTATGTTTGCAACAAATTTTTGTGTATTACATACACAATACTTTTTTGTTTTTGAAAAGTACATATTTAAATTTAAAAATATTTTATTGGTAATAAAAGCTTGCTATCATCTGAGTCTTCAGTGAAACTTAATCTTCTTGCTGGTGGAGGCTCTGGCCCAATTCATGGCACCTGACTGATCAGGGTGGTAGTTGCTCAAAGTTGTAGGTTGCCATGTGAATTTCTTTTTTTTTTTAATATTTATTTTTTTTATTTAATATATTTAGTTTTCAGCATTGATTTTCACAAGAGTTTGAATTACAAATTTTCTCCCCATTTCTACCCTCCTCCCCACTCCAAGATGGCATATATTCTGGTTGCCCTGTTCCCCAGTCAGCCCTCCCTTCTGTCACCCCACTCCCCTCCCCTTTCCCCTTCCTTTCCTGTAGAGCAAGATGAATTTCTACCCCCCATTGCCTATGTATCTTATTTTCTAGTTGCATGCAAGAACTTTTTTTTTTTTGGTTTTTGAACATCTGTTTTTAAAACTTTGAGTTCCAGATTCTCTCCCGTCTTCCCTTCCCAGCCACCCTCCCTAAGAAGTCAAGCAATTCAACATAGGCCACATGTGTATCTTTATGTGTAACCCTTCCACAATAGTCATGTTGTGAAAGACTAACTATATTTTGCTCCTTCCTAACCTATCCCCCTTTATTGAGTTTTCTCCCTTGACTGTGTCCCCTTTAGAAAGTGTTTGTTTTTGATTACCTCCACCCCCATCTGCCCTCCCTTCTATAATCCGCCCCCCCTTTTTTTTATCTTCTTCCTTCTTTCCTGTGGGGTAAGATACCCAATTGAGTATGTGTGGTATTCCCTCCTCAGGTCAAATCTGATGAGAGCAAGATTCACTCATTCCTCCCTCACCTGCCTTCTCTTCTCTTCCTACAGAACTGCTTTTTCTTGCCACTTTTATGCAAGATAATTTACCCCATTCTATCTCCCCCTATGTCCCTCTCTCAATATATTCCTCTCTCATCCCTTAATTTGATTTTATTTCCTTTAGATATCTTCCCTTCATCTTCAACTCACACTGTATCTGCTCTCTCTCTCTCTCTCTCTCTCTCTCTCTCTCTATATATATATATATATATATATACACACATACATATATACATACATACATATTCGCCATGTAAATTTCTTAAAATAAGGCAAGAGTGAAGTTTGCCACATCAATTGACTCTTGTTTTCCCTTGAAATTAAAGCTTCGTTGTAGGGTTACGAATTGGCCTAATATCAATATTTTTCTGTCTCAGGAAATTAGGAAGACCCAAAAAGAGGGAGAGAAAAGTCAAGAATGCAAAACTAAAAATTTTTTTTTTCTAAACAAAACAGAACAAATGTAAGTGCAGTCAAGAAAGACCATCTAATTCCATGGACAGAACATCCCCTTTTGCATGGTTGGAGGTCTAGTTTCAGCTGCAGGGTTATTGGTCAGGTCACTCAGCTATTCTGAGCTCATGGCCTGACTTGAGAATATAATAAGCATGCTGGGTCTTCCAGTGTCACAGGTGTTTGTAGGGATCCCATTTGATTGTGTGTGAAGTTCTTTGTAAGTTAAGTTATCTTGCAGATGGGAGCTAATGGCACTTTCAAATGATTTATTCTGTCCATTTCACTTTGAATTCTTTTCACCTAGGGAAGTAGGATATAGCTCAGTTAGTTTACTTTCTTGCTATGGAGGGAAAGGATTATAATTATGTGTGTGTGTGTACATGTGTCTCTGTATATATTTTTTGCTGTGTGTTTCTTGTAGGAGAGATTAGACCTGAAATGAGAGAGACTACTGGAAAGCTAAGGATTTCTGTGAAAGAAAGTCACAAAGAAAGCTTCATGTGTGATGGTCCCTGTGACTTCACTGGGAGAAAAATCTGTGCTGTATTTCACAGAATCCACAGAGGAAAGAAATCTTATAATTGTCATCATTGTGGGAAAGACATGAATCAACAGTCATCCCTGATTTGCCAACAAAAAATTCATACTGGAGAGAAACCATACGAGTGTCACAAATGTGCTGAACCTTTTAGTGAACACTCATCCTTCATTATGCATCACAGTGTTCACAGTGGCAAGAAACCTTATGAATGTAATCAGAGTGGAAAGGCTTGGAGTTACAGCTCTAGTCTTGCTGTACATCAGAGCATCTGCACTGGAGAGAAACCATATGAATGTGATAAATATGGAAAGACATTCATGCAGAGCTCGAACCTTGCTCAACATCAGAGAATCCACAAAGGTGAGAAAGCTTTTGGATGTAATCATTGTGGAAAACCTTTCAGATTTAAAAGCCATGTGGATCAGGGAATCCACACTGGGGAGAAACCTTATGAATGTAATCAATGTGGAAAGCCTTTCAGAATCAGCTCCAGTCTTGCTGTACATCAGAGAATCCACACTGGGGAAAAACTTTATAAATGTAATCAATGTGTAAAGGCTTTCACAGAGAGCTGCAATCTTGGTGTACATCAGAGAATCCACAACCTGCAGAAACCTTATGAATGTAATCAGTGTGGAAAGGCTTTCACACAGAGCTACAGTCTTGCTGTACATCAAAGAATCCACACTGGGGAGAAACCATATGAATGTAATGAATGTGGAAAGGCTTTCAGAGAGAGCTCCACTCTTGCTAAGCACCAGAGAATCCACACTGGGGAGAAACCTTATGAATGTAATCAATGTGGAAAGGCTTTCAGAGTCAGCTCCAATCTTGCTGTACATCAGAGCATCCACACTGGGGAGAAACCTTATGAATGTAATCAATGTGGAAAAGCTTTCAGAATCAACTCCAAACTTGCTGCACATCAGAGAATCCACGCTGGGGAGAAACCTTATGAATGTGATCAATGTGGAAAGGCTTTCAGAATCAACTCCCAACTTGTTGCACATCAGAGAATCCACACTGGAGGGAAACCTTATGAATGTAATCAATGTGGAAAGGCTTTCAGAGAGACCTCCACTCTTGCTAAGCATCAGAGAATCCACACTGGGGAGAAACCTTATGAATGTAATCAATGCGGAAAGGCTTTCACAGATAGTTGCAATCTTGCTAACCATCAGAGAATCCACACTGGGGAGAAACCTTATGAATGTGATCAATGTGGAAAGGCTTTTAGAATCAAATACAGTCTTGTTGTACATCAGAGAATCCACTCTGGGGAGAAACCTTATGAATGTAATCAATGTGGAAAGGCTTTCAGAATCAACTGGAAACTTGCTGCACATCAGAGAATCCACACTGGGGAGAAACCTTATGAATGTGATCAATGTGGAAAGGCTTTCAGACAGAGCTTCAAACTAGCTGTACACAAGAGAATCCACACTGGGGAGAAACCTTATGAATGTAATCAATGTGGGAAAGCTTTCACAATCAACTCCAAACTTGCTGCACATCAGAGAATCCACACTGGGGAGAAACCTTATGAATGTGATCAATGTGGAAAGGCTTTCAGTGTAAGGTATAGTCTCGCTGTACATCAGAGAATCCATGCTGGAGATATACCTTAGTAATGTAATCTGTGTGTAAAGGCTTTCACAGATTGCTGCAGTCTTACTGCGCATCAGAGAAGCCACACTGGGGAGAAACCCTTATGAATATAATCAATGTGGAAAGGCTTTCGGATTTAGAAGCCACTTTACTGTACATCAGGGAATCCACACTGGGGAGAAACCTTATGAATGCAATCAATGTGGAAAGGCTTACACAGAGAGCTCCATTCTTGCTCAACATCAGAGAATCCACACTGGAGAGAAACCATATGAACGTAATCAATGTGGAAAGACTTTCAGAGAGAAATCCAAATTTGCCCTACATCAGGGAGTGCACAATGGGGAGAAACCTTATGAATGTAATCAACATGGAAATGCTTTCACAGAGAGTTCCAGTCTTGGTGTATATCAGAGAGTCCACAATGGGCTGAAACCTCGTGAATGTTATCAGTGTGGAATCCACACTGAGGAGAAACCATATGAATGTAATGAATGTGGAAAGGCTTTCAGAGTCAACTCCCAACTTGTTGCACATCAGAGAATCCACACCGGAGGGAAACCTTATGAATGTGATAAATACAGAAAGTTATTCACACAGAGCTCAAACCTTACTCAACATCAGAGAATCCACACTGGGGAGAAACCTTACGAATGTAATCATTGTGGAAACACATTCAGATTTAAAAGCCATCTTAGTGTACACCAGAGAATTCACACTGGGGAGAAGCCTTATGAATGTAATCAATGTGGAAAAGCTTTCAGGTTCAACTCCAAACTTGCTGCACCTAAGAGAATCCACACTGGGGAGAAACCTTATGAATGTAATCAATGTGGAAAGGCTTTCAGAAAAAACTTTTGTCTTATTAGACATAAGAGAAGCACACTGGAGAGAAACCTTATGAATGTAATCAGTGTAGAAAGGCTTTCACAGAGAGTTCCATTCTTGCTGTACATCAGAGAATCCACACTGGGGAGAAACCTTATGAATGTAATCGATGCAGAAAGGCTTTCACATAGAATTCCAGTCTTGATCGACATCAGAGAATGCACATTGTAGAGAAACCTAATGTCATAAAAACTTATGTAGACTCTTACTTTAGTATAGAAATGTGATGCAAGCAAAGATCAAGAGCCATAATTTCTGGATTTAATTAATTATTGCCAGTGAATAATTAACAAAAGAATGGTTGTTTAGTTATCTCCTGTCAACCAAAGACTAATCATGAAGTCCTGTCAACGCTTATATGCCTTAGATAAGTGGGTGTAACCAACAGGTGTAAAACAATTCTAATTGGTTAAAACCTAATGAGAATGAGTATTATAATGAGTTGTTGACATATTCTACTGAGTGGATGGGGGATATGTCTCATGACTCCATCTTGGATGGGGAGTCTTATCTCTATCCAGATCTGTCTGACTAAAACACAATGGGCCCAAATTCACCTAGACTTACGTTTTGGTGAGATCTAAACTTTCCCAGCAGGCTAAGTCTTATCCAAGATTTCATCTCATTGTTATCCCTGCCTTTCAGAGGTTGGCTGAATCACCTACAGGGGCTGATTTCTGAATGAGGAAGCGGAAAGATGGCATATGCTTAATCCTGATTCAATAATTGGTCACTAATATGAGAGAAATAAACATTTCTCTCACATCACAGAATCCATTCTAGAGGACATATCTCATTAATATAATCAATATGAAAGATGTTCAGGCACAGTCATTCCTTATTTCCCATCAGAATTCACATGTAGTAGAAATCATATTCCTGAAATGAATGTGGAAAGACATTCAGATGGACTATAGAACTTGCTAGACATCAGAAATTTTGCCTTATGAACAAGTCCTGTGTGGATTCAGTTGGATAGGTCTACAGCTAGAGATCATCTCTCTCTTTACATCAAGGATTCATAGTGGAGAGAAGACTTACGAATGTGTTCAAGGTGGACTTGCCTTTTCCTGGAAGAGGCAAGTCACTAGATACCACAATATTAACATGGGAAGGAAGCCTGATAAAAGTAGTAATTGTGGGAAGCCCTTTACCTGGAGCTCATAAATTTGTGTACATTATGTACTCCATTGTGTACATTGGAGTAATCTTCCTGGAGATAAAACTTACGGATTTAATCAATGAGGGATGGCCTCTCCCTGCAGCACAGACCTCACTAGACATTACATATTTCATATAGTGCATGAAGCCCTAAAAATGGATTGAATTTTTCTCTGAAATCCCAAGGTCTCTCATGACTCTCCTGAAATATTCCATGGCCCCCTAGGGTAAAGCCTGCCACTGTCTTGCTCACTTAACTGCACTCTCCTCCCAGTATAGTGAGACACCTTTCGTGCTTGCCCTCCAAGATGTCCTAGGCTGGTAATCTGCCTCACTGCTCCAAAGCTGGCTCTGAGCCATTATTTTAAGGTTGCTTGGAAGGAAATTTGGAAGAGCCCAGGAAAGTTACTGCCTTACCTTGCCATGTTGGCTCCAGAAGTCCTCCTGCCCATTTTTGTAGGAAATATTGCCTTGGTAGCTGAAATTTTCTTGAAAATATCTCGTCTTTCCCATTCATTTCATTTCTTCTATTTCTTTGTATTCCTCATTTAAAAAACCTTATCTCCTTGCTCTTCTGTAGAATTTTAAATTCATTTGTCTGTGTCTTCTCCCTTACTATTCTCCCTTTCCTTCTTTCCTCAGCTATTTGTAAGGCCTCATCACACAGCCATTTTGCGTTCTTGCTCTTCTTTTCCTTTGGAATATGTTTAGTTGTTGCCTCCTGTACGATATTAAGAACTTCTCTCAGTGGTTCTTTAGGTACTCTATGTAGCAGACCTAGTCTCCTGAGTCTATGCATCATGTCCAACTCCTATCGATAAGCAATGTTATTCAGGTTATATCTGTAGGGTCTACTGGTTTTCCCTGTTTTCTTCAATTAGATTCTGAATTTTGCAATAAGAACCTCATGATCTGAGCCTCAGTCAGCTCCAGGTCATGTTTTCACTAAGTGTATGGGACAGCACCGCCTCTGCCTTTTCCCTAGAAATTGTTTTGGGTTTTCAGAGAACTGAGGAACTTTGGCCTCTTTGGAGTCAGTGTTTGGAAGATAGACTTGTTACTGTGATGTTGAATGGCTTTCCTTGGATTTGAACATTACTTGACTATACAATGGAAAAATCTTGCTGGAGATAGAGCTTAGGGATCTACTTAACAAGGTTAGGCCTCTTGCTCCAGATCTCATTAGATTTCCCACTATAAGAGACCTCATTAAACATCCAAAATTACTTACTGTGATAAAAGTCCTATAAATATCATTGCTTTTTCTCCTTGAATCCTGATGTTTCTCATTACTCTTCAATAATATTCCTTTGAATTTGTATTCTGGAATTTCTTTAGCTATTCAACCTTTGATGGATATTCATATTGTTTCTTGTTCTTTGCCTGCACAAAAGTTCTGGTATAAATATTTTGTTAACTGACTGCGGTCAGTCTAGATCATTAATATAGCTGAACAAAGTGATTTTCTATGTAAGATAATTTGGAAAATATATTCAACTGAATTGATGTCATTTATTTGGCAACATGTTTTTGTTTTAAATCTGTCTTATCAAAACAAGAAGATTTTTTTAAACTTTTAAAATTTATTTTTTATTTATGGTTAACAACACTCAATTCTGCAAGTTTTTGAGTTCCAAATTTTCTCCCACTCATTCTTCCCACCCCCCCCCCAAGATGGTATGTAATCTGATATAGGTTCTACATAAGCCTTTGCATTAGACTTATTTACACAGTATTCGAGTTGTAAAGAATTACAACCAATAGAATGAATCATGAGAAAGAAGAAACAAAATCAATGAAGAAGAAAACAGAGAGAGAGGAAATAGTTTACCTCAATCTGCATTCAGATTCCATAATTCTTTCTCTGGATATGAACAGCTTTTTCTGTCATAGGTCATTGGGTCTCCAGGCCCAACATTCTATCCACTCTGCCTGCTAGCTGCCCCCATAATTTCAATAGTGTAGTATTAAACCTGAAAATTTGGTTGAAGGAAACAACAGAGCTAGGTGATAGAAAAATCCATGTTGTTTATTATTTTCCCTTAAAGCATAGCAGAGCTAGTTTACTTGTACGTACAAGGAGTCAGAGTATAAACTCTGGCTGCCTGAACAAAGCAATGAGAAAACTTATATACGTTATTTTAGCAGAGCTAGCAAGCCTGTATGACCTCATTTTTATGACCCCCATGTATGTTTAACCATGATACAACAAGAGGATTTTCCTTCATGGAATAGAGTTGTAAAGGATGTTGACAAAAGTCAGTTGAAACTACAGCCCAGCGTCTCTGTGTCTCATTACATTCCATAACATAGTATATACCTGTAGAATATTAAGCAAGGTAATCTCTCTTGGGGTTAGGGTAATGTCCTTAGGTCAGTCTAATCTGCCCTTGTTGACAAAGGTAAGGGTATTTATTACCTGAGCAAACTTTTAGAGAAAACAAAGAAGCCCAGGTCCTGGATCTTCATCCAGTTACTCATTAAATCAGGCTCTGGGTCCGTGTGAGAATTAGAAATGATATAAAATAGTATATTTTCCACAATTGTAACCACAGTCTTACAACTGAATTGGTAATTTCCCAGCATTCAGATCTAAAGACCAAGTCCTTTTCTAAGAGTGCAATGGCATATCTGTCTCGAAATCTTTTTTTCAAATTAAGACCATGTATATGATGGTTCCCTCAAATCCCCAAATGAGACAAATTTGGACCATAATAACAACATAACAATGTTACAAAATTGCCCTCATCCTCCATTCGTTTGATTAACGTGGTTAGAATTATCTTTGATGTTTGACGTTCTAGGCTGATTACATTCAGAGAGGGGGATTCTGATCCAGTTACATTTGATTCTTATTCCTTCAGCTCCTAAACACATGCCCTGACGTTCCATATTTTAAGTGTACTTCCCATTAAAGCCGGCTCTGCCCTTAGCTGGTCAAACGCCCCACTTATCCTGTTGGGATCCGACTTTAAAGGAGCCACATTCTAATTTAAACTAGGAGAAATGTGCTAATCAAACTGCCTGCATTTTTTGAACAACCTCCATTCTGAAACTAAGCTCTCTTTGGCTGTGAATGCCTTGCTTGCCTGGAAATCTCCAGGTTGCCTCTTCCTTGTTTTCCCCCTCCCAACTCCTAAAGTCCTGAATCTTTCCTCCAAAGAGAAATCAGGTGGTAGGGTGATGGGGGAAGAGGAGTTCTCAGAAATGACCAGCAGGGAGGGTGGTGGCCGAGCTTTGGGGTGGAGTTTGGATGCCTGGGAGGAGTCTAGGGCCAAAGAGAGGCAATCCCAGTGGCGCGGCGCAGGCATTCCTGGTGATGGAGGGCAGGGCTTGGCAGGGGGACGAAGATAGGGTCCTGCGCACCTGCCCTGGGCGTGATTGGAGGAAACAGGCTTACTGCAGCCTCAGAAGCTGGGAGGTCCCTCCCAAAGTGAGCTGGCTGAAAACCGGAACTTGTGCTGAGCCTGCTCCGCCTTCTCCCGTTGCAGCGGAACTTTCTCTGCCTTCCCTGGAGCTGAGCTGTCTCTGCCTTCTTCCCTCAGAGCTGAGATCACCCTGTCTTCACTTGGACCTGAGATCTCTGGCTTCTGGGTGCAGGTCCCAGGTAGGTCTGAGCCAGCCCCTCACACACCTTCTGGCTTCTGCTTGCTCTTTATACCATTGGGTCTCATGCTCCTCCTCCTGTGAGCCTGTGGTGAGTCTAGCTCCAGGTCCACGTGGAGCAATCCTCCCTCCCTGTCATGGCTACTGGACAAGCTTCCCGCTGCTAAGTCCTTTCCAGACTCCCAATGACTTCTCAAAAATCTGGGGTCACCCTCCCCAGATTTAAGATTGGGTTCCCTTTTCCCAAAATTCAGACCTTACCTGCAGGGTCCCAGGAATCCTGCCTTAAGTGAAAGACAAGTGAAGCGCTTGAGTGAACCATAAATGCAAGGGTAAAGGGCCACCATGAAAGGACAATGGAAAGGATTATTGAGTATGTAGGTGGGGATGTGTAGGAAATTTCTGGATCTGGGTGGTTTTTTGGGGGTCCAGGTCCCATACCCAGTTAGAGGAAGATATCTTATTCAGGAGCCACTGAGGCTCTGACTGTTCTCGTCCCTTCTGAGATCCCAAGCCCCTTCTGCCTCTTGGTTATCTGAAGGAGAATGGGGGAAAGGAATGGGAAAGAAGAGGAGTAGGAGAGTGTGGGACCATCTTCTTTTCCAGGCTGGACCCTATCTGGGGGTTTCATTCTTTGTCCTGAGAGCCGGGCCTCACCCTTTCTAAATCCGTGTAGACCAGCCTCCTGCCTGGGGATCCTTCTCCCTCCCCTGCTGAGTCTGCAGAAGACCAAGGCCTGGCCCAAGCAGGGAGCATGGAGCCAGAGGGAATGGTCCCTGGGAGCTGCAGACCCCCACCCCAGGTGAGTGCACTCTGTCTACAGACTTGACCAACATCCCCAAAAGAGGCCACTTCCAGAGACCAAGAGCATTGTCTATGATGCTGGCAATCTCCTACCTATGGATTGTTTCTTTGCCAAAACAGGCAGGAAATTGAAAACAGTAGTCACAGCACCACCCTGTTCTCTGTACTTTGAACTGATTCATGGCACATTGGCATCACAATCACTACCTCGTACCCCCACCCCTAATTGTTGCCCTCCTCTGTGCAGGTTTTTCTTTAAGTTTTTTCTCATGATCCCTGTCACAAGGAAGACCACTTCACTCATTCCTCTCTGTTCTGTAGGGATCTTGTCTTTGCTCCTTTATCCATGCCTAGCACCCCTGCCCCACATGTCTATAGAACTGCTTCCCCCTCCCCCTTGGCCCAAATCTCCTTGCCAGACCTGGAAGACAGGATGCTTTGCTTATCCTCCAGGGTATAAGCTGCATAAACAGCTCTGTCTGGTGCATCCATCTGGTGCACACTGACTGGCCCCTGTCTTGTAGCTGGTTTGACTCTCAAGGCCACACTGAGAAGGCAGTGAGGGGTGAAGGGAGCAAATACTATGAGAAGGAGCTGGGGATGTTCCTGACCTCCTGCATACTCTGGCCCAGTGTTTCTGGAAAATGTGGAAACTCAAGAAAACAGGTTAAGTTGGCTTTTTGGTAACATTCACATGGTGAAAGGCCCTTACCAGAGATATCTGGAGGAGGCCAAAGAAAAGAATACCTTCTTAAATTGATTTTATTTTTTTAGATATCATCCCTTCATATTCAACTCATCTTGTGCCCTTTGTGTGTGTGTATATATATGTATACATATATATGTATATATACCTACATATATACACACATAGACACAGATATGTGCATATATGTATACACATATATAAATATACATATTCCTTTCAGCTACTATGATATTGAGGTCTCATGAATCATACACATCATCTGTCTATGTAGGAATGTGAACAAAACAGTTCAACTTTAGTAAGTCCCTTATGATTTCTCTTTGTTGTTTACTTCTTCATGCTTCTCTTGATTCTTGTGTTTGATTCTACTCAGTTTTTCTGGGCATGTGATGCTTGGTCATAATCCTAGTTCCTTTGTCTTGCTGAAGATCACATTCCACATCCTCTGATTATTTTTAATGTAAAAGCTACTCACTTTTGTGTTATCCTGACTGTAGCTCCATGACATTTGAATTGCTTCTTTCTGTCTGCTAGTACTCTTTTCTCCTGGATGTGGGAGCTCTGGAATTTGGTTGTAATATTCCTGGGAGTTTCCATTTTGGATCTTTTTTAGGAGGTGATTGGTGGATTCTTTCCATTACCCTCTGGCTCTTAAGAGATCAGTTCTCTTTTCTTTGATAATGTCTTTGCCAAGAAATTAGCAAATGGGGTCATGGAGGATCAGACATGACTGAAGCAACTGAACAACAATAATCACATCTATATAGAATGTATTGTAGAGTATTGTGTAAGATGTAGGTACAATCCTAATTTCCTTCCTGACTGCTTTCCAGTTTTCTCAGCAGTTTTTTTTTAACCATATAACGGGTTTTACCCTAAGTATTCTTTTTTCCACTTTATCAATCATGGAGTTACTGAGTTCTAATGATTCTGAATCTCCTTTGTTTAATCTGTTCCATTCATTTATCTCCCTCTTTCTCTCTCTCTCTCTCTCTCTCTCTCTCTCTCTCTCGTCTCCCCCTTTCCCCCCAGTACCACAGGATTTTGATGACCAATGCTGTATACTATAGTGTGATGTCTGGAAGTGCTCTTACACCTCTGTCCTTAATTCTATCATCATTCCCCTTTATATGATTGTAGGTCTTTCATTTTTCGAAATGAATTTTGTTATTTTCTTCAGCCCTGTGAAATATCTCCTTCGTAATTTTGTTGTTATTATCGATGTTGTGGTTCAGTCATATCTAAATCTTTGTGACTCCATTTGGGGTTTTCTTGGCAGAGATATTGGAGTGTTTGTTTTTCTTTCTCCAGCTCATTTTTCAGATGAGGATACTGAGGGAAAGGGAGTTTAAATGACCTGCCCGGGACCACATAGCTAATAAGGGTCTCCGGCTGAATTTCAACTCAGATTCCGGACTCCAGGCCCAACATTCTATCCACTCTGCCTGCTAGCTGCCCCCATAATTTCAATAGTATAGTATTAAATGTGTAAGTATCATTGTTCCATCACCATTTGAGCTTGAATCTTTTGTTGATCCTGAACCAATTTCCATTCTTATTTTATTATGGCGTGAAAGGATATATTGATAATTTCTGCTTTTTTACATTCTGTCCTTGTCCATGGTTAATTTTTGTAAAAGTTTCATTGGGTGCACAGAAACAAAAATGTCTTCAGTTCTGATTTTCTTTCTAAAAATTCTTGACTCTTTTTTAGCATTGAACATTCATCCCCTTTTGTCCCACATCGCTAAGCTCCTATTTGGAGGACAAATCTCCCTGGGCTCCATACTGGGCTTCACTGCTCTCTGGAACATATTCTTCCATTACCTTCTCATTTCTAGTGGGTTTGGAATAGTCTTGCATATTTCTCTGTCATTACCATTGTATTCGAAAGTCTTTCCTCGGATGGTTTTTAGAACTCTCCTAGAATCAAGGCCCTGACAGTCTAAAAGAGGAAAACAACAGAAAAAAAAATGATGAAAACAGGTTGGAGTGTGGAGCAGATACCCCAGTTCAGGTTCTCAGAGAAGTCCCAAAGATGTTGAGCCAGATGAGAAATGAGATTTGTGAAATGAGCTTTCTCCTTAAATGGAGGTTTGGAGTTCATGGTGAGAGGTGGATGTGGGAGGCTTGCAAAGGAAACAGATTTTGCATAGCTTTTGCTGGGTGTGAGTTAGGGAGTCAGAGATCAGTTCTTAATCAATATGAGGACAGCCTTCCTGCAATGAAAGCCCATTTGATGAGTACTATGAAATGAAGAGTAGTGACTCAAGAGAGCCCAGTGCAAAACAAGAATTATAAATTCTTGGGAATCTTAAAGGTCAAAAAAATACCTTAATTGTTCCAAAGTAAAATAATAAATTAAAGGAAGTTAGAAGTGAGATGTTGAAAAATGGACCGTAATTAAGGTGTTTTCAAAAAGAAAACACATTGATAAAACATAAAAGACAATGTTGTACATATGATGGAGAATTGTTCCCAAATATCAGAATTTTTGATAATCATATCCTGATGGTGGAAAAGGAAGGCCATCACATTCCAAGCACATAGACCAAACACAAATTGTGCATGTAGCAGATTGGAAATATAGATGACTGATCCCAAGTATCAAGGCATTTTCCAATTTAGCCCACCTCTCCTATATATGGTCCATTCTCCTGACTTTTGTCCTTCCAAGTTTCCAGAGTTCTAGAGGTATGTTTAGATCTTCTTTTTCTCTGGAGGAAAATGTCAATATCTTTCTCATGAATTAGCTGAAATACAGCCTATATTGATTCAATTTAGCTTTTAATGTATGAAGGAGCCCTCCATAATTACTCTTGTTTCTATGTAACTAAATAACAGCATATGGATCAGTTCTCTGATGCTTCTGCTAATTTTGATCTGGCAACAACACCAAGAAAAAGGTTTTCTGAATGGTCAAGAATATCGAGGGAATAGATAGGAAGAAAAAAAAAACAAGGGAGGCAGTGTAATCATACCAAATCTCAAATTGTGTTATAAAGCCATAATTATCAAAACATTCTGGTTCTGGTTAAGAAATCAAGTGATGGATCAGTGGACTAGATTAGGCATAAATTACCTTATAGTAAATGATCCTGGCAATCTGGTATATGATAAACAGAAAGATCTTAGCTTTTGAAACAAAAACTCAGTATTTCACAAAAACTCCTGGGAAAACTGGAAAGCACTATAGAAGAAACTAGATATACACCCACATCTCACAATGTATACCAAAATAGAGGCCAAACGGTTACCTGATTTAAACATAAAGGGTAATACCATAAGTAAATTAGGAGAGCATGGAATCATTTATATGTCCTGTCTATGCATAAGATAAGAATTTATGAACAAACAAGTGATAGAGAATAATACAAAATGTAAAATCCCTAATTTTCATCACATAAAATTAAAAAAGTTTTAACACAAACAAAACTAGTGCAAACAAAACTATAAGGAAAGTAGAGATCTGGGGAAATTTTTTTTCCAACAAGTATCTCTGATAAAGGTTTCATTTCTTCAAAATATAGAGAACCGAGTCTAATTTATTGAAATACAAGTCATTCCCCAAACAATAAATGTTCAAAGGTTATAAACAGGTAGTTTTCAGAATAAGAAATCAAAGGCATCCATAATCATATGAAAAAAGGCTCTAAATCACAATTGGTTAGAGAAATGCAAATTAAAACAACTCTGAGACACCAACTCATACCTATGAGATTGGCTAATATGTTACAAAAGGAAAATGATGGAGGTTGGAGGAGATGGTAGAATTAGGAACTGATCCAGTCATTCTGGAGAGCCATTTGGACCTGTGCCCAAAGGACTATACAAGTGTGCATAGCCTTTGATCCAACAACACCACTGCCAGGTTTGTAGCCCAAAGACATCAAAATAAAGAGGAAAGGCCCTTTCTGTACAAAAATATTTGCAGCAGCTCTTTTTGTGGTGGCTATGAAAGGGAAATTGAAGAGATGCCCATCAATTTGAGAATGGCTAAACAATCTGTAGTATATGATTGTAATGGAGTATTGTTGTGCTATTAGAAATGGTAAAGGTGATGATTTCAGAAAAACCTGGAAAGACTTAGTTGAACTGATGCAACATGAAGTGAACAGAACTAGGAGAACATTATATACAGCAAGAGCAATATTGTTCAATAAAGAACTGCGAATGACTTAGCTATTCTCAGCAATACAATGATCCAAGAAAATCGCAAAGGACTAATGAGGAAGCATACTACCTACCTCCAGAGAAAGAACTGATATTGTTTGTATACAGACTGGGGCCTGCTATTTTTCTCCATCTTTCTTACATTCTTTTTTTCAAGTCATTCTGTACAAAGTAAGTAATACGGAAATGTTTTACATGGTTGCACATGTATAACCTATATCTTTTTGCTTACTGTGTAAATTGGGGGTGAAGGGATAGAAGACACATTGTACTTTAACCCTGACATAGTGATGTCATTTTGGTCCACTTTGAGCACCAAAAACAACAAAAATGACCAACCATGTGACTAAATATTATAGTAAGGAAATACATGGTATTGACAAAGGAAAGCAATCATAAAGTGAAGGGAGAAGATGTTTTGTCCATGACATAGAATATTCAGGTACCCTCAAGCCCTCAGTGTAACAACAGATAACTGTCCTTCACTTGGCCAGAAAGTCTCATCTCCCTCAGTTCAGTCCAGATTGTAATTTGTGTGTCTTATGAATCATTTTCATGTCTTATCTAGATAAGACTTTGTTTGAGGGTCTTGGGAAATTAACTAGATCTTTTCTTTTGCTTTCCTCTCTTTTCTATAATCAAAAATTATGCTCCTGCCCTCCTCCCAAAATCACTGTACTTGACTGCTTCTCACAAAATTCACAGAATTTTATTTATACGGTATTGCTTTTATCAGTATTGATAAGGAAGAACTTTTACATCATCTTCTCTGTTTCTCCTCCAGAAATCCTTCTACCTAAGAGATAAAACACACACTTTGTCCCAGATGCCATAGAGAGAAACATTCCATAGTAAGACATTCCTCCACTTTATTCCAACTGATCATATCAAATACTTTTCCCAATATTTCCCTGAGCTCTTAATGACTATGATTTAAGTGTTGATTCTGATACTTTACAAGGCTGTGACTTTTAGGTAAATCCCCTTTCTGTGCTTCGGTTTCCTCTTCTCACTGGATGAGGGTTAGACTGCATGAATTCTGGAGTCTTTTTCAGGTTGAAATCTTGTGACTCTTGCTAGTTTAGGAGGTGGTGACATTCCAGGATGTGGCTGTAGACTTCACCCCAGAGGAGTTGAGCCTGTTAGACCGTCCTCAGAAGGAGTTGTACAAGGAGGTCATGCTGGAGAATGCCCAGAACTTGCTCTTCTTGGGTAAGGACATTTCCCCTAGCCACTCTGAGTGTGCTATCAAAGGGAATATCTTCATCCCTCAGTGTGCTGGCTTTGGAGCATTTATCCATTACCAGAAAGGGAAAAGAGCTGATGTCCTGTGTCCTAGAGACAGGGTCCTCCTGCTCCCTGGTTTTCCTATAAAAGGTCAATACGTTGTGTGAAGACAACATGAAAGTTTCCTTGTTACTCCTGAAGCTCCTGAGTCTCTTATCAGTTCTAGGTAGCTTGAAGTCAAAGATTAGATGAATGTTGAAGCATCTCAGATGTAGAATTAATCCCTTGGGTTATTTAGTCCAACTCTCCCTGGACATGAATTTTGTCCACCAAATCTCTAAAAACTGCTTGACCAGCTTTTCTTAGCAACCACTTCCTTTTTGGGAAGGGCCAAGTATTTAGGATATCCTTCTTTTTGAGAAGCATGCAATTTGTAGCTCACAACTCCTAGTTGTACCTAGTCTCACACATTTGTCCTTAATCTCCCTTTCCTTTGTCTCCATATTCCAGCAGAGATGGTGGGAAAGGAAGGGAATAAGGCTTTCTCTTCACCTGCTGTTCACCAGCTGTTGTGCTAAGTGCTTTCTTTAAAATATTATGTTACTAGGTGATATTATTATCCCCTTTTCACCTTTGAGAAAATGGAAGCAAACAGAGGTTAAGTGACTTTTCCAAAGGCACACAGCTAATAAATTGTCTGAGGCCAGATTTAGACCCTGGCATTTCTGACTCCAGGCCCAGGGCTCTTTCCATTGCACTACCAGCTGCCTCTAATTTCTAGATAATGGAAACTATGAAGAAAGTGCACCAAGATCAAACTTTCTCATTCCACATTGGCTCCACGACCTTCTCTCCCACATCTCCCCAAAGCTCCCCAAAATAAATGTAATTTAAACCATGCTTAAGGACTTCTGGGAACCATCCTGTGTTCCTTGCTTGCATGCCACTATCAATGGCAGGAAGAACAGACTGGCCAAAAATCAGAATTTGAGTAACTAAGGTTCATTGAGTTCCTGAACAGGCAGTGACTCCCTGAATGAACAGTAGCAAGGTTTTTATAGGTTTCAGGGAGTGAGGAGTTGGGTAGGAGACAGAGCCAAAGCTGATTCATCAAGGACAAATTTTCTGGAGCTGAAGGCTGATCTGGTACATCCTATTTTGGTTACTTGAATAACAGCCATGAATGGGAGAATAAGTCAGATATGTGTTAATATGATGGAGTGATCCTCAAAACGGAGTAGCTTTGTATGTACACTGTTTTCCCTAAAGACAACTAAATTCCAAGTTTTTGTCCATGCTTATCCCTGATTCCCCATACTCAGGGCTTCCAGTTCCCAGAGAATATTTGTTGTATTCTGAGGAAAGTGAAGCACCATGGATGCTGGAAGAAGAAGGCCTGAGGAGCTGCTGTCCAGGTGAGTGAGATGAAAGCAGGTATATGAGAGGTGTGAGTACAATAGGCTTCTTAGTGTTGTAGCAAAGGCAATGCTGGATTTGAGTGCAGAACACCTGACTTGGAATTGTTTTTCTGACATTTTCAGCCTGTGGACAAGTCACTAAACCCCACTGTGTATCAATTTCCCCTTTTGTAAAAAAGGAAGTGGGACACCGTGGCAATTAAGCTCTCCCTCTATGATCCTAAAAAAAGTCATTGTTTGGCAGTTGGGGTCATGGAACTTCCCTGAAAGTGCAAAAGGGGGTTAGGCTTTCCAATATGGGCTCTTTCTTAGACTTTCTTTAAGTCAGTGCACATTTATGAAGTTCCTGCCATGTTTCAGACCTTCTGCTAAGCCCCAGGGATATAAAAAGATACAAGGATCATCTCCTGCTCTCTTGGAGTTCAGACTGTTGGGGCAGATGTCATGCCAACATTAATGTAGAATCCTGTTATGGACAGGAGAAATTGGAGCTCATTGGGACAGTGAAGGCACTAAAGTGAAGGAGGACTGGAAGGTGGTCTCTACCTGTGGCTTCAGGGAAGGCAGGGTGAGCATTCTAGGTGTGGAGATGACATGGAAAACCACAGGGTCAGGAGGTGGAGTGTCCTGTTCACACAACAGAAGGGAAGCCCATACTTCTGGATTATAGTATGTTTAGTGGGGATATAAGTTGAAAGAAAATTTAGCAGATTAGGAGAGGGTTAGGTGATTAAGAGCCATAGAGAGGATTTTATATTTGATCCTTTTCCCAGGGCTCCACTGGAGGTTGTTGAGGACATGGTGACATGGTCAGTCTAGAACTTTAGGAAAATGATCTTTGATAAATGGTGGAGGCATGACCAGAGTCGGGGGAGACTTAAGGCAGCTGGAGCAAGTAGCAGTTTCTTGTAACACTTCAGGTTACAAGGCAGTAGCAGTGCTGGGAGAGAAGGGGTGTATGGGAAAGGTGTTACCTGGGTGGAATCATAGGACTGTGCAGCAGATTGAATATGCGGCTCAAGAGTGTGTGTTAGCTTGAGGGATTAGGAGGATGCCTTGGAGAGCATTAGGCACATAGGAAGATGGCAAGGATGGGGGAAAGAAAATGAGTTTATTTTGGGGAACAATGAGAGGAGTGTCACTAAAACAGAGAAAGAGAGAATGGAGGGTGATTGACTGTTAAAGGCTGCAGAGAAGGCAAGAAGAAAGAGGGTGAAGAAATGGTCAGTGGATTTAGCAACTTTGAGGTTTTGGGTAAATTTGGAGAGAGGAATTTCAGTTGAACAAGAAATTGGGAGCTAGGTTGCAGAGAATTTAAGAGAATACAGAGGAAAGGAGGTGGGGGCACCAGTTGTAACTAGGTATCTCCAGCTGTTTAGCTGAAAAATGGAAGAAAGATATTAGATGCCATATCTTGGTTTGAATGGATCAAGTGATTGTGTTTTGAGGATTAGAGAGAAATGGTTTTATTTGTGGCAGTAGGAAGCAGTCATTAGTGTGGGAGAGGCTAGAAAGTACCAAAAAAGGGGATACTGGAGAGGCAGCATCTTGAGGAAGATGGTGTCCTGGAATGGGATGATTTGCACATCAAGTGGAAAGTGGAAAGCAGTTTGCTTTACCTAGCAGAAAGAGGCCATTTCATCTGCTAGTGGTGTCAAAAAGGAAAAAAAAAAGTATTTCATATATAGGAAATGAGAATAGGATAACTTTTGATAAGTATCCAGTTCTTTCAACAAACACATACAAGGCACATTTCTCTGCTGAGAAGGTGAGTGGGAGGTGAACAGTGGGAGCAAGTAGGGAGGGATTGTTGGGAAAGAATGAAAAGAATTGGAAAAGCTGCTGTGGTGAAGGAGATGGGGAGTCAGTTATGTGGTTTTCAGTCATTTCTGACTCTTCATGTTGCCATTTGGGGTTTTCTTAGCAAAGATCCTGGAGTGATTTGCCATTTCCTTTTCAGTCTCATTTTACACATGAGGAAACCAAGGCCAAGAGGCCTGAGTCACTTGAACAGGATCTCAAAGCCAGTAAGTGTGTGAGGCTGGATTTAAACTTGCTGAGTTGTGATGGTTCAAAAAAATATAAAAACCTGTTCATTCCACTGTAGAAGTCAGTCAGACTCTCTCTAGCTCAATCCATGATCATCTTTGTCCACTATGCTTAAATGGAATGAATGAATAAATGTATAAGGAATATAAATTTTCTATCACCTAGCTCTGTCTGCCTCCTTTTTTGCCTCTAACTTTAAGTTAGACAGCATACATGGGGATCATAACATTGAGTAACACAAAAACATGCTGAATTATGACTGTTCTAAAAATATAAAAACCTGTTCTTTCTTCTGTACAAGTCAGTCAGACTTTCTCTGGCTCGGTCCCATGCATGTATGTCTGTCTGCTCTGCTTAAGGGAGTAAATGAATAAATGCCGAAGTAACAGAAATTTTTCTATCCCCTAGTCTGTTTGCCTCCTTTAACCAAACTTTCAGGGTGAACAGTTAAAAAATGACAACAAATGATAAATCATCACCTGGTCAGTCAGAGTTTTCTTTTTCCATGGTAGAAAGGGGGATACTGAAGGAAATGCTCAGTTCTTGTCAAAGAGGTATGTTGACCTGAAAGTTTCGTTAAAGGAGGCAAACAGGCTAGGTGATATGTGAATCCATATTGTTTATTCCCTTAAAGCTAGCAGATACATACATGTATAAAGCCAGACAAAGTCTGACTTCCTGAACAGAAGAATGAGAAGGTTTAAGTACATTTTCAGAACAGTTGCAACTCAGCATGCCTGTGTTACTCAATTTTATGATCTCCATGTATGTTTAACCATGAGAGAAGAAAAGGACTCTTCTAAATTGAATAGGTTGTAAATACAATAAGATAAGAGAGTTGAGAAGGGTCAATTGAAACTACAACCCAGCGTTTCTGTGTTTAACATTCCATAACATAGTATATGCCCGTAAAATATTAAGTAAGATAGTTTCTTGGGTTAAGGGTCTCATCCTTAATGGCTAATAGACAGAGGAAAGAATGTTCTTATGTCAGCCTGATCTGGCCTTGTTGACATAGGAAGAGGTATTCTCTGAGTTTACTCAGAGAACAAAGAGGCCCAGGTTGAGACTCTTCTTCTGGTTAATTAGTTCAGGCTCTTCCTCTGGTTAATCAGTTTAGGCTCTGGCCCTTGCTGAAGTTACTAAAATGATTTTAAATGATTATTAGTTATCAGGCTCAAAGGCACAGACACAATGGAGGGACTTACTTCCTCCCCAAAATCCACTTTTGACCATCTTCACAGCAGGCCTACAGGGTAGGTGTTCTTATTTGTTTTATTTCACAGTTCAAGAATGTGAGGCCAACAGAGGTTCCATGACTTAGCAGCCAGGGTCACATAACTAGTCAGTGTCTGAGGCTGGATTTGAAGTCACATCTTTATGATCTCCCATTTTATAGCTTCATCAACAATGTATTAGTGTGGCCATTTTCCCACAACTCCTTCAACATTGACTGGTACTATTTTTTGTCATTTTTGTCAGTTTTGCAGAGCATGAGATGAAACCTCAGTGTTGTTTTGGTTTACTATTCTCTTATTGGTGATATAGAGCATTTTTTTCGTATGGTTGGGAATACTTGGTAATTCTTTCTGAGAATTTTGTGTTCCTGTCCTTTGACCATTTATCTATTGGGGAATGGCTAAATGATGTTTTTCAGTTGTTTCACTCATATCTGACTCTATGTCATACATTGGGGTTTTCTTGGCATAGATACTGGAGTGGTTTGCCATTTCTTTCTCCAGTGCATTTTACATAGGAGAACCCTGGCAAACAGGGTGAAGTGACTTGCCCAGGGTCACATTGCTAATAAGTTTGTGAGGCTAAATTTGAACTCAGATCCTCCTGATTCCAGTCCTGACACACAGTGGTTAATTATCTCCTGGAACCTACAGACCAGGTCACTGGGTGGGGGGAACAGGAACAAAGGTCCTGGGTGATCAAAAGATTCAGTCAGGATATCCTTAAGTGTAATAATCTTATTGACATTCCTTGGTGGAGTCATGGAGCCCCAGGGATATCTACTAGACCTAGTCTCTTTGGAACCACAGGGCAAGGTCTCCTACAGGCTCAGATGTCCACTCCTCACACGGGGCTCCCAGAACGCATGTGATTTGATAATTAAGAGAAAAAAACACAACATTGGTCCCAGCTACACAGGGCCAAGTTCAAACAAATACAATAACTAGTTCAGTATCCCAGCCACACAGGGCTCAGTACAAACAATTACAATAAAGTTTTTCCCATAATTCACAAACTGCACAATTACATTGACTCAGGTACAGACCAATTACTTAGATGATTCACAACAGAGGGGGAGATTTGCATGTCACATGTTTTACATTTACAAATTAGATAACAAGAAAACTGAAACATGAACCATAGGAAGTAATGCAATCATCATTAACAATCATATATAACATCATAAACTTTTAGCCATGCCATGTCTTTTGATGGCATTTAGAAAATAACCCACAAACTATTCTTAACAAAGCTAAAAATAGACATCTATCTCCTTCTCTTTCCTTAAAGCAAATTAAACCTTAAAAACTGGAATTCATTAACTAAGTTGGTGCCAAATGTCCTCATTCTTAAACATTGCACAGATTTCCTAGATATTTCAAAGTTCCTTAGTCAAAAAGTGTTGTAATGTGGAGGACACTTAGTTTTATAATTACATACCCAATTAAATTAGCTTTATCACAATAAGAAAGTCTACCAGGACTTTAAAAGCTTTGTCCATAGGAATCCCTCTACCTTGAAAAACTTTTACACAAGATTGAATACCCAAATGTCCTTGGTTCAGTTAACAACCTCAATTTCTTAATTAAGTATAATTCTTAATCTAACAACATTCAGATTATAAGAGAAATTATTTTCTAACAGCATAGGTAATGCGATGTTAACCAATTTGCATATTATAACAAATTTAGAAATAAGTACACCACAGGCAATTATCATGCATTTAAAACTTGAAACAGATTCTAATTAATTACCAATCTAGTGATCATAACTGAGTTGGATAAGCAAATCAAATCTGGTTCATAACCACTGGTGGTAACATTTTAATTTCTAAGGCCCAGTTCTCTCAGCATTGAAAAAGAAAAGATTACTGTTTATAAAATCACATTTTAACAAAATAGTTGATTTATAACAAGAACAATTTCAACTGAACTTCCAGACAAAACTTGGAGGTAATAATTTCTTAGGTTACAGCAATTGTCCAACTTCTTAACCTAATGCAATTCTAACAAAATATTTTTATATTACAGAAATGTAACGATGCCCTAAACATTATTATGTATGTAAAATTTGAACGACTCATTTCAGTCTAGGTAGATGCATTTCTAAACCAAATATGACAGTTTAAAATTACCAACTTTTGGAATTGTTGATCCTATTACTTCTGGTATTTTTATATTAATACATTAACATCGTAAATACACTTTATTTAGCTGTATATTCTTCAGCACCACTACCTCTGGCCCAGGTATTAGGAACTTTTGCCTGGCCATGAATGAACTTATGAAGGAAAGAGAAACTTAATTTGCATCCACTTTTTCCAAGCTTCATCTTATACAAAAATGCCTGAAAGGATTTTTTTTTGAACTCCCAAGGAAGATAAGAGGGAGTGGTCCTTAAGAGCACATGGCTGGCAACTCCCCCACTCATTCTTTTTACCAGGCTAAAATATTTCTGTTTCCCTTTCAGCCTGCTGTCTCAGATAAAAGGAAAAATCCCTTTCAGTTTTCTAAGGGCTTCTCCCTAGGTGGAGCCTGGCAGCCTCTTGAGGGCAAAGGAGCCTACCCTTCCAAGCAGTAACTAACCAGCCCAATTTCTTTACAAGTTTCCTTTTAGCTTCAGCTCCCATAATCTTTCAATGTGTAGGGTGGGGGAAGGGTGTGGCCAGGAGCACATGGCAGCTAAGAGGAGCACATTGACTCCTGGCTAGCCAGGTGATCTCAAGCTGCTATTCTACAACCCCCCAAAATTCCTTTACACAAGTTTCTATCTCTCTCTTTCACAAATTTACTTTTTAAAACTTTGCCACAAGGACGGGCTACAAAGGTACCCAGTGGCACAGGACTGACTGTCAGTCTGAGAATTTCTGTCCCTCTCCTTCTTTTGCCCGGGGGGGTGAGGTGGGGGGGGGAAGGTGATTTAAGTTTTCCCTACAGTTCTCCTGCATTCTCTTCTAATCTGATCTGGGAGGAGAGGAGGTTGTTTTAACTGCTCTAACTTTTACTGCAGTCCTATCTTGGTCAGAGACTGGACAACAATAGTGAAAAGGTCTCAATGATTGTAATTCAAGTAAACTTCACATTTTGCTTATTCCCAAAGAACCATTTTTGTACTTGAATCTAAGGGAAAAGATTCCCTCCTAATTGTAATCAGAGACTAAGACAAATGCGAGAGTCCCACTGAAGACTTTAACCGAGGTTTTTTTTTTTAGCCAGAAGACATTCATTGGGAGGAGGTGTTTCAGCAAGAGTGAGCTCCTGGAATTACTTTACAATTTCAGGAGTCTTTTCTCCCAAAATTCAACTAACCAATTTCCAAACTTTTTAACAATTTAAAAACCAGAATCTGCCAAAATTTTAACCCGTTCCTGCCGTAGTTCCACGTTGGCCAAACGGGAGCCACAAGGAAAGGAGTATGTTTCCCTAGTTGCAGCCTGAAATCTTTGGCTGCCTAAGTTTCCGATTTTTTAACAAAGCATAGACATGTCACAATTTTGACATAGACACACGAACAGAGACAAACTCGAAACGTAACAAAAAACACAGTGTGGATCAAATTGAAGGCTAAACAGGTCCCCTCAGAGGAAAGAAAATAAACCAGGTTTCCTCTTCAAAGAAAACACCCCAATCTTCCCACACCCCAACACAAAACAGAAAACCAATAGCATGGGTTAATTGAAGGCTAAATAGGTACCCTCAGAGGAAAGAAAATGAACCATGTTTCCTCTTCAAGGAAAATACCCCCAATCTTCCCACACCCCAAACAGACCAATAGCATGGGTTAATTGAAGGCTAAACAGGTACCCTCAGAGGAAAGAAAATGAACCATGTTTCCTCTTCAAGGAAAATACCCCCAATCTTCCCACACCCCAAACAGACCAATAGCATGGGTTAATTGAAGGCTAAACAGGTCCCCTCAGAGGAAAGAAAATAAACCAGGTTTCCTCTTCAAGGAAAACACTCCCAATCTTCCCACACACCAATGGGGAAGAAGGCATCCCAGCCCCCCCCAGCTCAGTACCACTGCCTTGTTAGGGTTATCGTGATAACAAAGACCAAATGGCTAGCCCCAAAAACAGAAACCTTACCTCTAGAGGTCTGAAAACCAGAATTCTCCGTAGGCTGAAAAGGGACAGGTCAGCAAAGAGCCCATTCTCTGAGACTACACATCAGAGTCCTAGGAAAAGAAATCCCCAGGAGCTGGCCCTCTGAAGCGAGAGAAGGTGGATCAGGGGCAGAGACTCCCTGTTGAGGTCCGAAATTCTGTGTGTGTCTCCAGGGCGGTAACACATAATGCTGCCTCATCTCGCTGGGGCCTCCAAAAATGTTGCACCAGAAGCAAAGGAGACACGCCACAGAATTAAGTTTTAAATGGAGAATTTATTAGCCGGCGGCCACTGGGGCTACTACCCAAATCAATGGCCCCCTGTTGGGGTGCAGGTGTGACTTATATAAGACATGTGGGAGTACAGTGGTTAATCATCTCCTGGAACCTACAGGCCAGGTCACAGGGTGGGGGGAACAGGAACAAAGGTTCTGGCTGATCAAAAGATTCAGTCAGGTTATTGTTAAGTGGGATAATCTTATTGACATTCCTTGGAGTCACAGACCCCCAGGGATATCTACTAGACAGAAAGGGTCTGCCAGGTTATCCTTCAGTGGGATGGTCCTATCTATTGACATTCCTTGGAGGAGTCACAGGGCCCTAGGGATTTCTGCTAAATGCCAGAGAGATCTCAGTCCATTCTTTCTGGGGGTGCTTGTCAGTAGCTAGGGGTTTCTCAGGGGTTCCTAATTTTTCCAGTATTACACTATGTCTTGGGTTGAATGGATCAAGTGACTGTGTTTTGAGGATTAGAGAGAAATGGTGTTATTTCTGGCAGTAGGGAAGGAGTCATTAGTGTGGCAGAGACTAGAAAGTACCAAAAAAGGGGATGCTGGAGAGGCAGCATCATGAGGAAGATGGTGTCCTGGAATGGGATGATTTGCACACCATGTGGAAAGTGGAAAGCAGTTTGCTTTATCTAGAAGAAAGAGACCATTTCATCTGCTAGTGGTGTCAAAAAGGAAAAAAAAAAGTATTTAACATATGGGAAATGAGGTAAGATAGCTCTTGATAAGTATCCAGTTCTTTCAACAAACACATACAAGGCACATTTCTCTGCTGAGAAGGTGAGTGGGAGGTGAACAGTGGGAGCAAGTAGTGAGGGACTGTTGGGAAAGAATGAAAAGAACCAGAAAAGCTGCTGTGGTGAAGGAGATGGGGAGTCAGTTATGTGGTTTTCAGTCATTTCTGACTCTTTATGTTGCCATTTGGGGTTTTCTTAGCAAAGATCCTGGAGTGATTTGCCGTTTCCTTTTCAGTCTCATTTTACACATGAGGAAACCAAGGCCAAGAGGCCTGAGTCACTTGAGCCGGATCTCAAAGCTAGTAAGTGTGTGAGGCTGAATTTAAACTTGGTCTTCCTAACCAGTGCTCTCTCCAGCCTACCACGTAACTATCCCAAGGGAGTCAGTTAGGGAGATGTCAAAGGATACCCTTGCCACAGTGAGGTCCACCCTGAAATTACAGAGGCTAAATTTGTAGTGGACCCAGGCAGCCTGGTTTTATGCTTTTTTCTCTTTTCATTCAACAGCATCTAAATACTAGCAAAGGCTGTTGCCTGACTTAGAATTAATCTAAGGCTCTTCTTTATATAAATCATCAAGCTTTGATCTCTGAGTCTCAATCTTTGGCCCATTCTTGGAGAATCGTTGGCTAGAGTCATTGAGTTGACAGGCACTCTGAGTGTGGGAAAGTGGGAAGTAGAAATTCCCAGGTGTTTCATCGTATGAGATTCTTCAGGAGCTACAAGTCTCTGGGATCTTCACTATGGGTCTGGTTAGGTCCCATCAGTGTTAGAATCAGACCAAGATCACTCAAATAGGGGATAAGGTGCATGAAAGAGACAGAAACAGGGCTGAGCCCAGAAGGTGCATTTGCCAAATAAGACAGACTAGAGGTAGAATCTGGGCCCTGGTGTCAGCCTTGGGCTGAGTCAGCCAGTCAATAAGTATGGATTAAGCACCTCCAGCTTCCTAGGCCCCTCACCAAGCTTTAAGAAGGGAAAAGCCAGTCCTTGCTGTCAAGGAGCTCCCAATCTGGCATACAAACATGGAGATGGTTGAGAATATGCAACAGATGAGGAACCTTGGTCTTAGCTGATCCAGTGAAAGCAGAGTGTTTTGGAGTGTAAAGACATCTACTTCAATGGGCCGCAATGGGAAATAAGGGAACTCAAGGAGTGAAGCTAGTAGAAGGAGAATAGAATTAGGGAAGAAAGAGTCAAAATCAAAACAAGAATGAGAAAAATTTCAGGTACCCCTCAGAGATATTGCAGATTCAGTTCCAGAGTTCTGCAGTAAAGTGAATATTGCAATCAAGTGAGTCACCTGAGTTTTTGGTTTTTCAGTTCATATAAAAGTTATGTTTGCAATAAATTGTTGTCTATTACATGCACAATACTATATTGTTTTTGAAAAGTACATATTTTAATTTAAATATATTTTATTGGTAATAAAAGTTTGCTATGATCTGAGTCTTCAGTGAGTCCTAATCTTCTTGCTGGTGGAGGCTGTGGCCCAATTCATGGCTGCTGACTGATCAGGGTGGTGGTTGCTCAAAGTTGTAGGTTGCCATATGAATTTCTTAAAATAAGGCAACATTGAAATTTGCCACATTGATTGACTCTTCTTTTCCCTTGAAATTAAAGCTCCATTGTAGGGTTATGAATTGGCCTAATTTCAGTATTTCTGTGTCTCAGGAAATTAGGAAGACCCAAAAAGAGGGAGAGAAAAGTCAAAAATGCAAAACTAAATTTTTTTTTCTAAACAAAACAGAGGAAATGTAGGTGCAATCAAGACAGACCATCTAGTTCCGTGGACAGAACATGCCCATTTGTATGGTTGGAGGTCTAGTTTCAGCTGCAGGGTTATTGATCAGGTCACTCAGCTATTCTGAGCTCATGGCCTGACTTGAGAATATAATAAGAATGCTGGGTCTTCCAGTGTCACAGGTGTTTGTAGGGATCCCATTTGATTGTGTGTGAAGCTCTTTGTAAGTCAAGATATCTTGCAGATGGGAGCTAACGACACTTTCAAATGATTTATTCTGTCCATTTCACTTTGAAGTCTTTTCACCTGGTGAAGGAGGATATAGATCAGGTAGTTTACTTTTCTTGGTATGGAGGGAAAGGATTATAATTATATGTGTGTGTACATGTGTGTCTGTATATATTTTTTGCTGTTTGTTTCTTGTAGGAGAGATTAGACCTGAAATGAGAGAGACTACTGGAAAGCTAAGGATTTCTGTGAAAGAAAGTCACAAAGAAAGCTTCATGTGTGATGGTCCCTGTGACTTCACTGGGAGAAAAATCTGTGCTGTATTTCACAGAATCCACAGAGGAAAGAAATCTTATAATTGTCGTCATTGTGGGAAAGACATGAATCAACAGTCATCCCTGATTTGCCAAGAAAAAATTCATACTGGAGAGAAACCATATGAGTATCACGAATGTGCTGAACCTTTCAGTGAACACTCATCCTTCATTATTCATCACAGTGTTGACAGCGGTAAGAAACCTTATGAATGTAATCAGAGTGGAAAGGCTTGGAGTTACAGTTCTAGTCTTGCTGTACATCAGAGCATCTGCATTGGAGAGAAACCATATGAATGTGATAAATATGGAAAGGCATTCACACAGAGCTTGAACCTTACTCAACATCAGAAAATCCACAATGGTGAGAAACTTTTTCGATGTAATCATTGTGGAAAAGCTTTCAGATGTAAAAGCCATCTTGCCATACATCAGAGAATCCACAGTGGGGAGAAACCTTATGAATGTATTCATTGTAGAAAGGCTTTCAGATACAACTCCCATCTTGTTGCACATCAGAGAATCCACAATGGGCAGAAACCTTATGAATGTAAGCAGTGTGGAAAGGCTTTCACACAGATCTCCGGTCTTGCTAATCACCAGAGAATCCACACTGGGGAAAAACCGTATGAATGTAATGAATGTGGAAAGGCTTTCATAGCGAGCTCCGATCTTGCTAAGCACCAGAGAATCCACACTGGAGAGAAACCTTATGAATGTAATCAATGTGGAAAGGCTTTCACACTGAGCTTCGCTCTTGCTCAACATCAGAGAATCCACAATGGGCAGAAACCTTATGAATGTAAGCAGTGTGGAAGGGCTTTCAGACAGTTCCCCAGTCTTGCTGTACATCAGAGAATTCACACTGGGGAGAAACCGTATGAATGTAATGAATGTGGAAAGGCTTTCATAGCGAGCTCCAATCTTGCTAAGCACCAGAGAATCCACACTGGGGAGAAACCGCATGAATGTAATGAATGTGGAAAGGCTTTCATAGCGAGCCCCGATCTTGCTAAGCACCAGAGAATCCACACTGGAGAGAAACCATATGAATGTAATCAATGTGGAAAGGGTTTCAGACAACACTCTGGTCTTATTACACATCAGAGAATCCATACTGGGGAGAAACCTTATGAATGTAGTCAATGTGGAAAAGCTTTCAATTCTAGCTCCAATCTTGCTGTCCATGAGAGAATCCACACTGGAGAGAAACCTTATGAATGTATTCATTGTAGAAAGACTTTTAGAAAAAACTCCCATCTTGTTCAACATCAGAGAATCCACGATGGGCAGAAACCTTATGAATGAAAGCAGTGTGGAAAGGCTCTCACACAGATCTCCACTCTTGCTGTACATCAGAGAATCCACAATGGGCAGAAACCTTATGAATGAAAGCGGTATGGAAAGGCTTTGACACGGATCTCCACTCTTGCTAAGTACCAGAGAATCCACACAAGACATATAATTTCTGGATTTAATTAATTATTGCTAGTGAAGAATAAAAGAATGGTTGTTTAACTATCTCCTGTCAACTGAAGAGAAATCATGGAGGCCTGTCAATACTTATATGCCCTTAGATAAGTGGGTATAACCAACAGGAATAAAATAATTCTGATCACTTAAAACCTAATGAGAATGAGTATTATAATGAGCGGTGGGCATTCTACTGAGTGGCTGGGGGATATGACTCATGACTCTTATCTTGCACAGAGAGACTGATCTCTATCTAGAGCTGTCCAAATAAAACACAATGGGCCTGAATTCACCTAGAGTAAAATGTCTTTACCTTTTGGTCAGATCTAAACTTTTCCAGTTGGCTAAGTCTTGTCCAAGATTTCATCTCATTATTATCTCTGCCTTTCAAAGGTTGGCTGAATCACCTATAGGGGCTGATTTCTGAATGAGGACAGGGAAAGATGGCAAATGCTTAATACTAATTCAATAATTCATTATTAACATGTGTGAAATAATCATTTCTCTCACATCAGAGAATTCTAGAGCACATTTCTCATTAATATAATCAACATGAAAAGTGTTCAGGCTAAAGGCATTCCTTATTTCCCATCAGAATTCACACGTGGTAGAAATCATATCCCTGAAATGAATGTGGAAAGACATTCACATGGTCTATAGAACTTGTCAGACATGGACAAGTTCTATGTGGACTCAGTTGGGAAAGTCTGCAGCCAGAGATCATCTTTTCCTTTACATCAAGGATTTGTAGTGGAGGGAACACTTATGAATGTGCTCAATGAGGACTTGCCTTTTCGTGGAAGTGGCAGGTCACTAGGTATCAACAATATTCACGCTGGAATGGAGCCTGATAAAAGCAGTAATTGTGGGAAGGCCTTCACCTGGAGGTCATAAATTCGTGTACAGTATGTACTCCAATGTGCACATTGGAGTAATCTTCTTGGAGATAAAATTTATGGATGTAATTAATGAGGGATGGCCTCTCCCTGCAGCACAGACCTCACTAGACATTACATATTTCCTATAGTTCATGAAGCTTTAAAAATTTAAAATTTTCTTTGAAATCCCAAGGTCTCTCATGACTATCCTGGCCCCGTAGGGTGAAACCTGCCACCAGCTTGCTCACTTAACTCGACTCTCCTCACTATAGTGAGATACCTTTCCTGCTCACCCTCCAAATCTGCTTCACTACTCCAAAATTTTCTCTGAGCCATTATTGTAAGGTTGTTTGAAAGGGGATTTGGATGAGCCCAGGAAAGTTACTGCTTCACCTTGCTATCTTGGTTCCAGAAGGCCTGATGGCCATTTTTGCAGGACATATCCCCTTCATAGCTCAATTTTTTTTTAAAAGATCTCTTGTCTTCTGCATTCATTTGTGTTCTTCTATTTCTTTGTATTGCTCATTTAGAAAAAAAAACCTTATCCTTGCTATTCTCTGAAATTCTGAATTCATTTGGCTATATCTCCTCTCTTTCTCTTCCTTTCCTTCTTTCCCCTGCTATTTGTAAGGCCTCATCGTTCAGCCATTTTTGCCTTCCTCCTCTTCATTTTCTTTGGAATATATTTAGTTGTTGCCTCCTGTACAATATTAAGAACTTCTCTCTATGGTTCTTTGGGCACTCTGTCTACCAGATCTAGTCCCCTGTGTCTATGCATCACTTCCAACTCCTATCCATAAGCAATGTTATTTAGGTTATATCTGTAGGGTCTAATGTTTTTCCCAGTTTTCTTCAATTAGATTCTGAATTGTGCAATAAGAACCTTATGATCTGAGCCTCAGTCAGCTCCAGGTCATGTTTTGACTGACTGTATGGGACATCACTACCTCTGCCTTTTCCCTAGAAATTGTTTTGGGTTTTCAGAGAACTGAGGAACTTTGGCCTCTTTGGAGTCAGTGTTTGGAAGATAGACTTGCTACTGTGTTGTTGAATGGTTTGCCTTGGATTTGAACAGTACTTGACTATACATTGGAAAAAGCTTGCTGGAGATAGAACATAGGGATCTACTTAACAAGGTTAGGCCTCTTGCTCCAGACCTCATTAGATTTCCCACTATAGGAGACCTCATTAAACATCCAAAATTACTTACTGTGATTAAACTCCAGTAAATATCATTGCTTTTCCTCCTGGAATCCTAATGTTTCTCATTATTCTTCAATAATATTTCTTTAAATTCATATTCTGAAATTTCTTTAGCTATTCAACATTTGATGTGTACTTAATTTGTTTCTTGTTCTTTGCTTGCACAAAAAGTTCTGGTATAGATATTTTGATAACTGACTGCAATCATTCTATAGTATTAAAATCATAGCTGGACAAAGTGATTTTCTATGTAAGAGAATTTGGAAAATATATTCAACTGAATTGATGTCATTTAATTGGCAACATGTTTTTGTTTTAAATCTCTTATCAAAGAAGAACCGGCAACCAGGACTGGGAACCAGATCCAAGCAGGGCTCTTCTCAGCAATACAAGGTTCCAAAAGACTCATGATGGAAAATGCTATCCACATCAAGAGGAAGAATTATGCAGTCTGAATGCCAATTGAGGCAAACTATTTGCTCTCTCCGTGTTATTTTCTTGGTTGGTTTTGTTTCTTCTTTCTCATGATTCATTCTATTGGTTATAATTCTTCTTTACAACTCAAACATTCTATAAATAAGTCTAATGTGAAGGTATATGCAGAATCTATATGAGATTATACACCATCTTGGAGGGGAGGGGGAAGAAGGAGGAGGGGGAGAAAATTTAGAACTCACAAACTTCTGGAACTGAGTGGTATAAAGGTCCCAGGCCCTGTCCATTCCCTTTAGGACAAAGAGCAGGCAAATGGTTTCACTACTACTCAAGAGCCTTCTAGTCAGCCTCTGTCACTGCAAAGAAGAGGGGATTGGCTTACCTCCTAGATTCATCTCAATCCCCATCCTCACAATGTTCTCAGACTTTCCTTCACTCTCATGCACCCAATCCGAGGAGTGGGCTTGCATATAGTATTAGCATTTGCTTACATTGGATTTCTTTACAAGAATTTTCTTACATGCAATGAAGCCACAGTGAAGCCTATAGAAAGGTAATTTCAGTTCATATGGAAGGTGAGACATGGGCAGACAGGGAAATTAGATTTCCTATAAGGGGAGGTGCTTGAGTTCAGCCTTAAAGAATACTAAGGATTCTCAGAGTCAGGCATGTGTAGAGTGTATTTCAGTAATGAGGCATAGCCTGGGCAAAGGTGTGGAGACAGGAGATGAAATACCACTTGTGATGGTGGGCAAGACAGCTCTTTAGTTTTGATTGTAGAAGAAATAAAGGAGTATATTTTGTAATTAGTCTGGAAAGGGGTGCTGAGCTAGCTGGTGAAGGCTTTAAATGACAGAGTGGTTTGTATTTTATCCTAAAGAACCAAATAAACCATTCAGATTGAATCAGTCAGTCTGTCAATAAACATTTATTAAGTACTTTCCATGTGTCAGGCACATGGGGAGTGCTATGGTGAGATCTCGGTCCAGTTAAAGGACCAGAGACCCTCAGGGCTTTTCCCTGAATTTCATTTGATATATACTTTCAGAGGCCTGGGAAGGAACTGCCTTTTTATCTATTGGTCCAATAAAATGAAGGTCTTTTCAAAATTATCTAATAAGGAGGAAAGAATGAGGAAGAGTGAAGGAAGAAGGAATCTTACCTCTGGATGTACCATCCCAGTAAGAGGCTGACATGGGGATAGAGGACTGAGGCTCCAGCAGACAAATGGTTTTTTTTTCAGTTGACCATCCATTACCTGGTCCAGCACCCCATTATCTAGATCTAGATACCCCAAAGGCTGCTACTACTTTACAGAACAAAGAAGCTTCTTTACCTAGAAGTGTGTGTGAGATAGTTTGTATTTGTATAAGTGTTCCCTATATCCACTGGGACTGACATCTCGGAGACAGCCACAACCCCAACTGTCAGGTGAACTGCATTCTCTGTACCTGTATGTGATTCTTCATGGAAATTCATTTCACTGACTGTGTAAATTAAAAAGGGGATATTTGGGTTTTATGTTCAAACCTCAGATCATCAACCTGTTAGCCATGCCAATCAATAAAACTGGTTCCATTGAGAAATCTTCCCATCTCCATCCTCCTACTGTGGGGTTGACCCAGTGATTGAACGTCATGGAGTGTGTTAAGAGTAAGGATTTTAGGGAAAGAGGCAAGGCTGATATCCCTGGATGCTGCTACACAGTTTAATATAGAAATTGGCTCACTACCTCCTCTCCTAGGCATATGCTTAATAGGGGACCGATGCTCTATATAGAGGGACAGCTTATGTTTTAGTGTTCATCCAGCAATCCCCCTATCTGAAGAGTTGCCTGTAGGCTTACGATGAAGATTACATTCTGTGTCGGTAGGGAAAATGGCCTTTGTTTTCTTTGAGTGACTACGTTTATCTCATTGAGCTTTGCTGGGTGCTGGGCCCCTTTTAGGGCTAACTCCGGGGAGGGCCTAGTTTACATGTCTGGGACAGCAGAGGCTTTTAGACTACGTGGGTTTAGGTCCCCCTCTTTCTGGCAATTCATGGGGCTGGCTAAGGGGAGGTGTTAACTCCAGAGCCATGCCCTATTGGATGTTAACCTAGTCTAGGTGGATGTGAACCTCCCAGGGTTCACCAATTGGCTCTGGTTATCGGCGCTTGATGATATCAAAAACTATAAGAGGAGAGAAGACAGTTTGAAGATCTCTTTTTGGTTGGAGCAGCAGGGGAGCAGTGGCTATCATGACTCTGGGCCAGCCATTGTTCCGAGCTCTCGGGCTGAACCTAGATGTTGGTAACTATGAATTGTATTGGGTCTGTCTGTTAATATTTGTAATTTGCTTGTATTTTGTTTTGAAGTTCGGGGTGCAGGTTTTTTCCCCTGAACTAACTGAATGCTATGCTCCCCTGAACTAACTGAATGCTGTCTGTATGCTGGATTAAAGTAAGCTTGTCAACCCCTTCACCATGCTTTCCTTGGTTAAGCAGATAAAAAGAACCTATGCTTTCCCAGCGTGCCGGCAGCTTTGTGGGTGCTGGCTGTGAGTGGATCTTACAGCCCCACAGAAGCTGCTAGCTGGATTGTTAAAACACTTTCCTGTTTCCTGAAGTTTCCTTAGGAAACTTCATTTTATCCCCTCAGAGCACAGGATCATCACAATTGAGAATGACCATCACTGAGTCCCATGACACTTCCAGTGTGGGAGTTTGGCACAGCACCATGGAATGAGGTGAATTGTGTTGGAATACATTGGAAAAGTCAGTAGAAGTAGACTGGGTGGGATGTTTTGGAAAGATGATTTTGAAAGTTCAGTGAGGTCTGCCCCATTGGCTGCTGATGTCTGCTGATCTTAAGCTGCCTAGATTTCTCTCCATTGCTTTAGGTAAAGTATGATTTGACTTTTTTTGAGACCACTTTGTTCTGTGATCCATGACAAGCTGGGATCTCTGTGACATTTAGAAAGATGGGTTTTAATAGCAAGAATGAACTCCGCATGAAGGAACTCAAAATCAATCCAGAGAATTCTCATCTCAGGCATGTACTAGCTCAGTGATCTTGGGGAGCCACTTAATAAGCTCCTTGATTTCCAGTTGACTCACCTGTAAAAATGAGATGAAGAGATGCTGTAATTTGTAAGTGAAGTTGCTGTTCCCTTGATGCTCATTCTCTGCCTGCCACCTGCCCAGCAAGTTCCTATTGGAGCCCTCCTTGTGGGGGTGGGGGGTAAAGTTGAGACCTTTTTCCACCCTGGCAGCAGGTGAAACACAAGGCTTGCTTATGTTGGTCTAAGAATGTTTTTTTTTTTTTCCGTTTTCTCCATACAGATAACTGAAGTGGGATCTTGCAATAGATTTCTCAACCTTGGAGTAGGCTTGGGATTTGAGAAATCCAGGGACACTGGTTTCCTCAGACAGTGCTGATTGGTAGCAGGAGAGTTTTGTAACTCCTGCATTTGGGAGAAGATAAGTACCTAGTGGGAGGGCCAGCCCAACTACCTGTCAGGCCTGCCCAAAAACATAGAGCCCAAAGGAATTGTTTGTAGAGTGCAGAGCTGTTATGAAATGTCCAATTCCTTTCCTGTGAATTGTTTCTAATATTGGATTCCCACTACCCTGGGAGAGAGTAACAGTGCACCTGTTACTGCTATTCCTTGTTCAAGTCTCTTGTCAATGGACAGTTGGGTATTTTTCCTTTTAAGCAGTTTAGGTACAGGAATCCAATCATTGATGTAGAACTGATTAACATGGTACCTTGAGCAGATTTTCATGTTCCCTATTGGGAAGAGCCAAGAAATGAATCCAAGCTAAGTTTTAAGTGAATTTCCCTTTGAGTGGGGAATAATTGTTGTGAAGATTTTACAGGGAGAGAAAATAAAAATTACTTTTTTTTAAATTTTCTGGAATAAGCAGGAGCATTGAGAGGATG
Source organism: Trichosurus vulpecula (assembly GCF_011100635.1). Lineage (NCBI taxonomy): Eukaryota > Metazoa > Chordata > Mammalia > Diprotodontia > Phalangeridae > Trichosurus > Trichosurus vulpecula. The sequence goes on from NC_050575.1 coordinate 402,844,570, forward strand.
GAAGGGACTTGGGATTTAACCTTGTAGGATTGTGATTACCTAACTCTCAGGAATTCCAGGCCTGGGGCAATAAGTGCCTCTCTCTCCATGCTAGCACAGAATTGTTACCAAATAAGGACAAGAAGGACTGCATAGGGGTTGTTTGTTCCCTGCTCCAGGAAGTGGAAGCTCCTTCCCTCTTCCCTCATTCCTCCTCTTTGATTTCCTGGTTTTTTGTCTAGTTTTTCTTGCCTAGATTGTAAGCCCGCCTCCCAGCCAATGGGGAGGAAAGTGAGTGGTGGTCTGGAAACTCTGGCATTAGGATATAAATTGGTGCTTTGCCTTTGTGAGCCGCCTCCCTCCCCTAGTCCCTCCTAGTGGCAGTGATGCCCAAATCTCTCGAGATTTGTGAAATAAAGATTAATTCAGTTTCTGTCCCTATCTGAGAAGGCTCTGTGATTACTGGGGTTTTCAGGTGGTCTCGCCACCCCACACACCTGGGACTCTTGTGTGCGTGTGTGTGTGTCTGTGTGCGCGCGCGCGCGCGCGCGTGTGTGTGTGTGTGTGTGTGTGTGTGTGTAGAACCAGAGATTGAAGAAAGAGATAAATCCTGCTTTTCCTGCATCCCATACGTTTTGGTGTGTAGTCTCATTATTGTCATTCTCTTGATCTTCTAATTCAACCATGCCTTTAGTTCTAACTGGGAGAGGCCACACTTTTGAGCTTAACTGAGAAATGGAGCATAACAAAATTGGGATTAGTATCCATTGTGAAGTAGAATCAATTATCAAATGATACACCATCATTTTAACCTAAATTAATCTGACCCTTAATTTCTATCCCTTACCAGCCAACAACATGCCTTTACACTTTGCATAAATGTGAGCTATGGTTGAATGCTTGGGCAGGACTTTCTCTATCTCTTTTATCAGTTCACATACTGCCACCTATCTTGAGCTTTCCAAGCTTGTAGAGCAACAGCTGGGAACCTATAGCATCTGGGTCCTGTGGACATGAGAGTTTGGTTAAAGGAGGCAAACAAGCTAGGTGATATGTAAATTCACATTGTTTATTCCCTTAAATCTAATGAAGCTAGCTTACTTGTATGTATAAGGAGCCAGAGCATAAGTTCTGACTGTCTGGACAAAGGAATGAGAAGGTTTAAATACATTTTTATTCCCAACTCAGCATGCCTGTGTTACTCAATTTTAAGATCCCTATATCATAAGAAAGGAAGTTTCTTTGTTGAACAAGACAATTGACAAGGTAGTGTCATTAGGGATTATTATCCCAAAATGGATATGTCCCTAGAACATCAAGATAAAAGAAATTCCAGTGTTCTGGTTGCAGACATCCTGTCACCAACAAGAAAGATACCCCTTGTCAATGTTATCTGGTATCTGAAGTTGCTGACACAGAAAGGGGCATTTTTAGAATAGAGCAAAGCAGATTGGATGATTAGTTCAAGCTTTGTATCTTTTTGGGGTTCAAATAATCTGAAAGGATTGTCAGTCCTTATTTGTCCTTTGTTGGCCTTGTCAAACTCAAAAGACATCCAACAGTCAAGTAGTTGTTGTTCCCCAAATGAAAGGGATTGCAAGGTGGGAAAGCTGCCTGTGGAGACTAGTTGGAGACATTGCACCCAGTGCGAAGAAGTTTTTCAGTAAACAGTTGTGAAGTGCCTACTATGTGTAGGGCACTATGCTTAGCAGAGGTCATGCAAAAAGTACCAAAAAGTAGTGTCTGCCCTCAGGGAGCTCACCATATAAATGAGGATGACCACAAGCACACAAATATGTACACATAAGCTATAGACTGCTATACAGGATATAATTAAAAGAAGAAAGGCACTAGGATGAAGAAGAGTTGAGAAAGGGTTCCTACACTACAGCAGGTGGGATTTTAGTTGAGACTTGAAGGAACCTAGGAGGCCAAAATGAGGAGGCAGAGAATTCCAGCTATTGTGGAGAGCCAGAGAAAATTCCCTGAGCCTAGAGATGGAGTGTCTTCTTCTAGCATAACAAGGAGACCAGTGTTATTGGATCCAAGAATAGGTAGCAGGAAGTAGGGCTTAAGAAGAGTGAAAAAGTTGGCAATGGCTGGGTCATGGTGAGCTGTTAATGCAAAAGCAAGATCCTCAAATGAGAGTGTTTGGGTAGTCACTGATTAATAAGCATTTATTCAGCCCCTAATGTGTGTGAGGCACTGTGTTAAGGCCTGGGAATTCAAATAGAAAGGGAGATTGTCATGTCCCCATGGCATTTACATTTACAAGGGGATGACAACACACCAAAGGAAGAGATTTTGAGCAAAAGATACCAGAGAGTGGGGCATGGTGGCAAAGTCTGTCAGAAATAGTGCAGCCAGGTGTAAAATACAGAGAAATGTGAGGTGACCCTCTCCTTATATGGATGTTTGGAGGACATAAGCTCTCCCCAAGGTAGGGAAGAGAGAATGTGGGAGGAGGCAGAAGGAAAGAGATGTGGAAGTGCTTCTGTTAAGAACCAGATAGGGATGCAATAGATTACAGTTAACCTTCCACATCACAACTTTCTTCATGGCAGTTTCAATATGTACCAGTTCAGCATCAGAAATTAAGTGGGAATTTTGTGGAAACCACAGATGACACCCAAAGAATGGGAGATGATACAGAGCTATGACCAAATCCTTAATCCAAATTTTAAGGTACTGCACACACCCCTAGAAGAAAATGAAGAAATTCAGACTTCATCTCTGGTACTAATAGAAGGGTTAAAATATTTCATGCAGATTTAGCAGATTGTTGGGGTGTAGCCCCCCTAGTCTCCATTACATGGAAGGTATAACGGTAATTATAAATCAATGACAGGATTGCCTTTTGGGTAGTGATTGCTCATAATATGAATAAATAGAATAAGATAAAGAATAATAACTAGGGAGATCCAGCTTTTAATTCTTGGGAATCTAAAAAATTAAGAAAAGTCTAATAAATTCTTTAATTGTACAGAAGCCCAATAACATAAATATAAATATTAAGGAAGTTACAAGTGAAATATAGATTAAAATGTAACATAAATCAGATATTTTAATAAGAAATCAAAATGCAAAAAAGTGCAAAGAGATTTTTATTGACAAGAAAGGAATACAACTTTGAATAAAGTGAGTGTTATCATTCTGTTCGAAATGGAAGAGCATCATATGCCAAGTACTTTGGCCAAATCTGTGTCTCCTGGTATCAGGTTTGAAAAATAGATGAGCCCTCCCAAACATTAAAGGATTTGCAGAAGTGGCCACTCTCTTATGCTATGCATCAGCCTGAGTCTTGACTCCTGATCCTAATCTTCTAGATTTCTGGCAACCAGTTTAAATAATTGTTTTTCATAAATAAGCTGTCCAAGTCTTTTCTATGCGTTAGCTCTCACACCAATTGATAAAATATTACATTTTTAATGAATGAACCCTTCTTTACCCACATTGTTACTCTCAATCCTCTATAAATATTAAAATGACTGAAATGTGGGGATTAAAAATTACCCAGCCTAACAGAAATTGATGTAGGGCTCTGACCCAACGGCACTTTATTAAAGGGCTTGTGGTCTTCTCTAATGAAGTGGATCCCTATCTCAGATGTCCCCTTCCTCCTGGCCCTTAATTTTATAGTGCTTGATATCCAGACAATATAGGTACAGGTGACTTAAACTATAGAGTCTTATTGGTGGATAGACCCTGCCCTTGACACTCCAGGAAGGTCTACACAAAATACAGAATCCCATTGGTTATGAGGAACATTTTATACCATTTTATATCATTTTTGTAATTTCAATAAAGGCCAGGACCTGAAACAATGATCAACTGGAAGAAGAGCCTGGACCTGGGCTTCTTTTTTCTCTGAAGTTTGCTCAGGGAATACCTTTTTCTTTTGTCAACAAGGCCAGATTGGGCTAACCTAAGAACGTTCTTTCCCCTGTTAACTATTAAAAGGATGAGATCCTAATCCCAAGAAACTACCTTGCTTAGTATTTTATGGGCATATATGATGTTATGGAATGTTAATGGTAAATTAAACACAGAAACACTGGGTTGTAGTTTTACCTGGCGCTTGTCAACACTCTTATCTTATTGTATTTACAACTTATTCCATTAAGGAAAATCCTTGTCTTGTAGCATGGTTAAGCATTGTGACATGTAAATTTCCCCCTCTCGCTCTCCGGTTGTTGGCTCCTCAGGGGAAGGGGCGGTTGGCGGGGCCTCCATTGTTCAAGACTGTGGGAACCATGAGGGGTGATACAGGCCGTGGTCGTGGAGGGCGCTTTGGCTCCAGGGGAGGACCAGGAGGAGGGTTCAGGCCATTCGTGCCACATATCCCATTTGATTTCTATGTGTGTGAAATGGCCTTCCCCCGAGTCAAACCTGCACCTGATGAAACCACTTTCAGTGAGGCATTGCTAAAGAGGAATCAGGACCTTGCTCCCAACTCTGCTGAACAGGCATCCATCCTTTCTCTGGTAACAAAAATCAACAATGTGATTGACAACCTGATTGTGGCTCCAGGAACCTTTGAGGTGCAAATTGAAGAGGTCCGGCAAGTGGGATCTTACAAGAAAGGGACAATGACCACAGGTCATAATGTGGCTGATCTGGTAGTGATTCTGAAGATCCTGCCAACATTGGAAGCTGTTGCAGCCTTGGGGAACAAAGTGGTGGAAAGTCTCCGAGCACAGGATCCTGCAGAAGTTTTCACTATGCTGACCAATGAAACTGGCTTTGAAATCAGCTCTGCTGATGCCACAGTGAAGATTCTCATTACAACAGTGCCACCTAATCTTCGAAAGCTGGACCCAGAACTACATTTGGACATCAAGGTTCTGCAGAGTGCTTTGGCGGCCATTCGGCATGCTCGTTGGTTCGAAGAGAATGCTTCTCTGTCTACGGTGAAAGTTCTCATCTGTCTACTGAAGGACTTGAGGATTCGGTTCCCTGGCTTTGAACCTCTCACACCTTGGATCCTTGACCTTTTGGGCCACTATGCTGTGATGAACAACCCTACTAGGCAGCCCCTAGCCCTCAATGTGGCTTACAGGCGATGCCTTCAGATTTTAGCTGCTGGGTTGTTTCTTCCTGGTTCAGTAGGAATTACCAATCCCTGTGAAAGTGGTAACTTCCAGGTACACACAGTCATGACCCTGGAACAACAGGACATGGTATGCTATACGGCTCAGACATTGGTTCGGATCCTGTCACATGGAGGATATAGGAAGATCCTTGGCCGGGAGGGTGATGCCACTTATCTTGCCTCAGAAATGTCTACCTGGGATGGGGTGATAGTGACACCTTCTGAAAAGGCTTATGAAAAGCCTCCAGAAAAGAAGGAAGGTGAGGAAGAAGAGGAGAATGCAGAGGAGCCACCTCAAGGAGAAGAAGAAGAGAGCATGGAGACCCAAGAGTGATCCCTTCTGGTTCTTTCTTGGCTGCCAAAGGCAACAGGCATCCATTGTGGAGCCTGAGTGATGGCATGTGTGAAGGTGAGGGGATCGTGGGAAGAAAAGCTGTGGAGAAAGAAGCATTGTCTTGTAGGTGATTTGATGCTCCCTTGACTCAGCTACAGGATTCTCACATTTGTGGCCTATGCCACAAAGGGAAGGTGTTAGCCTTCCTGCGCTTTGTTCTTTTATAGAGGTAGACACACCCCTAAGCCCGCCACAGAAAACCAACTCTGGAAACCCTACTGAGACCAAAACCTTCCAGAATTGTTTTTGTTGAAATTATTGTGAACTGTTAGTGTCTGAAAGTTGTTTTTGGTTTTTTTTTTAATTTTAGAAACTATTAAAAGTGTTTCCTTCTAAAAAAAAAATTTCCCCCTCTCAATACCAGTCTATTGTGAGCCATCTAAGTGGTTTGGTCTGTACCTGATTCAATGTAATTATGCAGTTTTGTGAATTGTGAGAAAAACTTTATTGTATTTGTTTGAACTTAGCCCTACGTGGCTGGGACCTATGTTGTGCTGTTTTTCTCTCAATTATCAAATCATATGTGTTCTGGGAGCTCCTGTGAGGTGTGACTACTCCTATAACTGCCAACTTGTGGATATGGACCACTTGATCCTTCTGTCACACCTGAGGACTGCCCCTGCTCCCGAATAGACAACATCAGAGGCAGGCAGCCCTCCCAAGAGTCTGGACCACAACCTGAATGAAGAACTGCTCTTTCCCTTTCTGAGTCCCTTGCATTCCCAAGACTGTTTGCCTGTGTCTTTGGTATCTTTAGCCATTATGCTCCATACCCTGATCCCCCTTGCAACTTGCTCCCTCTGCTTGTTTACAATTAGTTTACAATTACTGCCCATCTCTGGGGATGTCCAACCACAGGAAGGAAAAACCTGAATCCACGGAGATAAGGATTTTTAGAACTTCACCCCTGAGGAAGATAGAGGTTTTTCCATACCTAAATTGGTCTATAGGCGAAACTTTCAGTTTGCCTTTGACCAAAAGGAGGAAATGTGGAACATTTTATACCATTTTATATCATTTTTGCAATTTCAAAAAGACCCAGAGCCTGAATTAATGATCAGCTGGAAGAGCCTGAACCTGGACTTCTTTGTTCTCTAAAGTTTGCTTAGAGAATATCTTTTCTCAGTCAACCAGGCCAGATCCAGCTGACCTAAGAACATTCCTTCCCCTGTTAACCATTAAGGAATGAGACCCTAATCCCAAGAGACTACGTCGCTTAATATTCTATTGGTATACAAACCTATTCCATTAAGGATCTTGTGGTTAAACATACATGGGGATCATAAAATTGAGTAACATGCTGAATTGTGATGGTTCAAAAAAATATAAAAACCTGTTCATTCCCCTGTACAAGTCAGTCGGACTCTCTCTGGCTCAATCCATAATCATGTCTGTCCACTATGCTTAAGTGGAATGAATGAATAAATGTATAAGGAATATAAATTTTCTATCACCTAGCTCTGTTTGCCTCCTTTAACCAACTTTCAGTTAGACAGCATACATGGGGATCATAACATTGTGTAACACAAAAACATGCTGAATTGTGACTGTTCTAAAAATATAAAAACCTGTTCATTCTTCTTTACAAATCAGTCATACTCTCTCTAGCTCAGTCCCATGCATGTATGTCTGTCTGCTACGTTTAAGGGAGTAAATGAATAAACACCTAAGTAATAGAAATTTTTCTATCCCCTGGTCTGTTTGCCTCCTTTAACCAAACTTTCAGGGTGGACAGTTAAAAAATGACAACAAATGACAAATCATCACCTGGTCAGTCACCCTCTGCCTGTTTGCACCTGGTAGCCCTCATGTCCTGGCAATAGGGGAGGTGCTGAGATGTGATGGCCTATCCCATTTTACTGCCCTGGACCTAGCCAGATTGTCTTTATCTCATTACAAAATGTATCAATAAAATCTGGTTCCATCTTGAATTCCTTCCTGACCTAAGGGGATCAACTCCTCAATGTGTTTCTACCTTGACATAGTATAATAGGCTCCTTTTAATTCTCCATGTTTTACATTTTGCCTTTTTAATTAGTCAGCCTCTGTCACTGAAAAGAAGAGGGTATTGGCTTACCTCCTAGATTCATCTCAATGGGGTCTTGGGTCCACATCCTCAAAATGTTCCCAGACTCTTTCCTTTACTCTCATGCACCCAATCCCAGGAGTGGGCTTGCATGCAGTATGAGCATTTGCTTACATTGAATTTCTTTACATGAATTTTCTTACATGTAAGACTTCTTACATGAAATGAAGCTCAGTGAAATCTATAGAAAGGTCATTTCAGTTGATATGGAAAGTGATTCATGGGCAGACAGGGAAATCAGATTTCTTATAAGGGGAGGTGCTTGAGCTCAGCTTTAAGGAATACTAGGGATTTTCAGAGTCAGGCATGTGTAGAGTGTATTTCAGGAATGAAGCCCAGCCTGGACAAAGGCATGGAGACAGGAGATGAAATATCACTTGTGATGGTGATCAAGACAGCTCTTTAGTTTGGATTGTAGAAGAAATAAAGGACTGTATTTTGTAATTAGTCTGGAAAGGGAATGCTGAGCTAGCTGGTGAAGGCTTTAAATGACGGAGTGGTTTGTATTTTATCCTAAAGATCCAAAGAAACCATTCAGATTCAATCAATCAGTCTGTCAATAAACATTTATTAAGCACTTTCCATGTGTCAGGTGCACGGGGAGTTCTATAGGGAGATCTCTGCTCCAGTTACAGGGCCAGAGACCCTCAGGGCTTGACTTTGTATTTCATTTAATATACAGATACTTTCAGAGGCCTTGGGGGAACTGCCCTTTTATCTGTTGGTCCAATAAAATGATGGTCTTTTCTAAATTACCTAATAAGGAGGAAGGAATAAAGAGGAGTGAAGGAAGAAGGAAGAATAAGGAAGAAGGAATCTTAACTCTGGATGTACCATCCCAGAAAGAGGCCAGCAAGCAAGTGGTTTTTCATCAGTTGACCATCCATTACCTGGTATAGCACCCCATCATATGGATCTAGGCACCACAAAGGCTGCTACTATTTACAGAACAAAGAAGCTTCCTTACCTAGAAATTTGGGTGAGATAGTTTGTGTGTGTGTGTGTGTGTGTGTGTCCGTCCGCTGTATCCGCTGGGACTGACATCTCAGACAGAGCCACAACACCCATAGTCAAGGGAATTCCATTCTCTGTATCTGTATGTGATTCTTCATGGAACTTTATTTCACCGACTTTGTAAATTAAAAATAAGGGGAATATTTGGATCTTACATTCAATCCTAAGACAGATCGTCACCCCATCAGGCATGCCAACAAGTAAAACTGCTTCTATTGACAAATCTTCCCATCTCCATCCTCCTACTGTGGGGTTGATTAAACCTTAAGGAATGGGTATGGAATAGGGAAAGAGGCAGGGCTGATACCCCTGGATGCTGCTCCCCAGTTTAACACAGACTTTGCATCACCACCTCCTCTCCTAGCCATATGCTCAGTAGGGCACCAGTGCTGGATACAGAGGGACAGCTTATGCTTTAATGTTCATCCAGCAATTCCCCTATCTGAAGAGTTGCCTATAGGCAACCCCTCAGAGAACAGGACCATCACAATTGAGAATGACCATCACTGACTCCCATGAGACTTCCAGTGTGGGAGTTTGGCAGAACACTGTGGAGTGAGGTTAATTCTGTTGAAATATATTGGAGTAGTCAGTAGACAGGGTGGGATATTTGGAAATATGAATTTGGAAGTTCGGTGGAGTGTGACCCAATGGCTGCTGATGTCTGCTATTCTTAAGCTCCCTAGATTTCTCTCCATTGCTTTAGGTAAAGTAGAACTTGAATTTTTGGGGGACTATTGTGTTCTGTGATCCATGGCAACCTGGGATCTCTGTGAAATTACAGGTATTTAGAAAGATGGGTTTTAATAGCAAAAATGAACTCTGCATGAAGGTACTCAAATTCAATCCAGAGAATTCTCATCTCAGTCATGTACTAGCTCTGTGATCTTGGGAAGCCACTTAATAAGAGCTTTGATTTTCAGTTGACTCATCTGTAAAAATGAGATGAAGAGATGCTGGAATTCGTAAGGGAAATTGCTATTCCCCTGATGCTCACTCTCTGCCTGCCACCTGCCCAGCAAGTTCCTATTAGAGCCCTCCTTGTGGGGTTGGGGGAAAAGTTGAGGCCTTTTTCCCACCCTGGAAGCATGTGATATACATAGCCTTGCTTATGTGAGTCTAAGCATGTTTTTTTTCCTTTTCTGAATATAGATAACTGAAGTGGGTCTTGCAATAGATTTCTCAACCTTGAAGTAGGCTTGGGATTTGAGAAATCCAGGGACACTGGTTGCCTCAGACAGTGCCGATTGGTAGCAGGGGAGTTTTGTAACTCCTGCATTTGGAGAAGATAACAACCCAGTGGGAGGGCCAGCCCAACTACCTGTCAGGCCTGCCCAAAAACATAGAGCCCCAAGGAATAGTTTGTAGAGTGCAGAGCTGGGATGAAATGGCCAGTTACTTTCTTGTGAATTTTCACATTCTGAGGTTTAATTCCCACTGCCATGGGAGAGTGTAATAGTGCACATGTTACTGCTATTCCACGTTCAAGTCTCTTGTCAGTGGATGGTTGGGTCGTTTTCCTTTTGAGCACTTTAGGTACAGGAATCCAATCATCGACATTCTTGATCCTGGTGGCAGGAGTCAGTGTTCACCAAGGTTACTCAAAACCTTGCAGACATTCCACAGTTTCCTCATAGATGGCTGAAGATCACCTGTTCAATAGCCCCCAAAATCCCTGCTTTCCATCCTCAGGGATGTAGTCTTACCTTGAAATTATCTTATGTAAGTTGTACATTATTTTTGTTTCCATTTTACAGATTAGGAAACTGAGTTTCAGCAAGAATAAGCGAATTTGCACAAGGTTGCCTTACTAGTCAATGGTTTTGAAGTGAGTTTTTTAGACAAATGAAGGTGTGGTGAGATTCTGTGATGTATGTCTTGGGCTCACTGAGGGTGGGGTGCGTTTTGAGGGAGCATACCAAAGGGGCTGTTGGAAGGAAGGCAATGTGGAAGGGGAAAGCAGCCTTGATCATGTAGTGATTGTGTCAATTGACCACCTGAGGGAGACTCACTGTTTGAAGGTTGCATGTGAATCTGATTTCTGACTGGATTCTGTAACATTAATTAAGGTGGGACCTTTTTACTGTTTTAGAATGCTAAGTTAATTAAGTGTCTTTAATTGAGTCTAACTAGATGGTAAACTCCAGGCCCAAACTCCTAACTACTAGCTGCTAAGCCAATGTTGGCATGAAGCCCCCAGGGCTCTAAAGGCAGTTGCTAAGACCAGAGCCAATGGTATGGTCCTAAGCTCTGATCCCTCAGATGATGTTTGATGATGTCAAAAGACTGTATAAAAAATAAAGCTGCATTTCAACAATAGAGTAATTAATATGTTCTCCGAACAATTTAATGAAGCATTCTTTCCACAGGAGTATGCCCTTGGTTCCCTATCCCAGAAGCAACTTGCTCCTTTGGCCCCACCCCCCTCAAAATCCTATGGCAACCTCTGAGTGTTAGAGCTGTCTCTTCCTCTACTGCTTTTGCCCTGTACCCCAATTCTACATTTGTTTCACCTCTAATCATTGCCAGTGACTAACACCCTAGTACCATTTCACCAATTAACATCAATTAGCACTTACAATGGGATGTTTACTTTGAAGATATTTCAGTCTATGGTGTTAATGTGATTAAAGATCTTCCCCACCCATTAGTCCCCTTAATAGGCCTCAGGTACAGCTAGTAAAGGGAAGCTTGATTAGAGAAATGCTTGTTTGTAGGAAGGCCCACACCCTTTTGCTAATTAGGTCATGAGAGGCGTGAAACCCTTGGGTATAAAAAGGGTACATATGCTCTCAGGGTAGTCATTAAGTGCTCAGAACTGCAAGTTCTTAGGACTGCAGGAAGAGAAGACACATGCAAGCAGACAACTAGAATTTGTGAGTGAGTGTTTATGAGAAGGCACCAGGAGAGGGGAAGGTTAGAGGATGGCTTGGTTCCCTGCTCCTATATTGTGTTTTGATTTCCTTGCTGTTATAGCCAAGTAAACATACTGGTTTTGGAATATGATTGCTTTTATGTTGAATTGGAGTTATTGGTTTTGGGATTTGATCCTCTAGTGTCTGAATAAATGTTTTACTTCTTCTGCCTTCTATATGGGGAGTCTTTAACATTCTGTGATATAGAACTATATAGGCATATTCATGGTCACCATCGATATTGTGATACTTGCCTTACAGATACATAGTCATAAAAATACAAGCATTTCTCTTCAACACCAGGAGTTCGTGTTCTTCTCTCTATGATCTTGGGCTGTTTGGTAAGTGTTCTCAGAGTTCACATAGTGTTGGATCCACCAAATTCTTATCCAATTTTGTCATTGATGCTGGATTCATCTTACTTTCTAGCTAATCCTGGGCTAGGTCCTGAAGGTCATTGCTTCCTTCTTAGGGCATTCAGGCTTCAAAGTCTGGCATGGACTCAAACCCTGAAGGCTAAGTCTCCTGGACTCCTCACTGGCTTTCTCCTGACTTTTCAAGGTTCCCAAGGTCATAACCTCTAATTCCTTCATCTAATTAAAAAAACCCAAATATGAAGGTAGTCAAAGAACCAAGGCCCTGATGGGTAGAGTGTTTTAGGTTTCCTAACCCTATATGATAGCATTATCTCTTACCAAATGACTACATAGCAAGAAGAAGTCAGGGGAAGAAATTCAGTCAAATCGAGAGAAAGGTCTGACCAAGAGAAAGAGGAAGGAATCAATAAAGGTCTTTTTAAGGTATCCCAGTTCTAGTTCTGCAACTATAGCTAATCTAAGAGTCTGATATTTAGGCCATCTTAAGTAAACTACAACCAGTTGCTGAATGGGTATACCTATGGTCCAAAGTCTCTCCAAAGTACTTCCATTATAAATTATCAGGGCTCTTCCTGCAACAGGCTCCCTGACCACTTTCCCATGGGGAAATGCATCATCTGAGCATACTGATGCTCTCTGCATAGACTGGCTTATTGGCCAATCCCTGACCTTACTGGTAAGTTAACAATTCCATAATTGTTAATTTATTAACTTAATATTTCCTTATGTGCAAGTCAGTTTGGCAAACCTCCCAGATACCTTTCCTAACATTTTATGACATTGATCTAATGTATAGGTGGTAGGCCAGCTAGGTGGTACAGTGGATAGAGTGCCTCTTCTGGAGTCAGGAAGACTCATCTTCTTTAGTTCAAATCTGTCCTCAGGTACTTATTAGCTGGGTTACCCCTAGGTAAGTCACTTAACCCTTGTTCACCTGTGTTTCCTTAACTGTACAATGCAATAATAATAATAGCTACCTCACAAGGTTGTTATGAGGATCAAATGAGATAACATTTGGGAAAAGTACTTAGCAGAGCGCTTGGAGGTGTGTGAGTGCGTATTTCCTTCTTTCTCCCTCAGCCCTACTGTCTATGGATGTTTTTATATCTAATTATTTACACATTTTCCCTTCATTAAAACACACAATCCTTGATGTCGAAGACTGGTGTGGGCTTTCTTTCTATGCCCAGCACTAAGCACATTACTTGCCACATAGTGAGTGCTCAAGAAATGTCCCCTGACTCTCTGACCAGATCCTACCAGGCAAGTCTAGAGTTTTCTCAATTTTCCAACTCCAATTTTCTTCTGCTATCTCATCTAGATCAGAGGACAAGGGGAGTACTTAGAGGTTAAGCTAACTCCTGGGGTCTATGTCATGGTTTTCATGAGGATTAAAGGAGCGTAGGTTTAGAGGGAGAGTAGGTCCACAGGTAATTTAATTTAAGTCACTTACTGAAGATCAAGGAATTTGAAACTAATAATAATAACAGTTACACGGAAGGAATCTGGACCTAGTGGTCAATAAGGATCATTCAAAGAAATCTTAGAAACCATGAAAGAAATCACTGTAGGCTGTAAACATTTAGCACCTATTACCAAGATCTAACCAGACTAGGTAGCTAGAATTATACATTAGAATCTTGGTATCCTATATGGAGAAATAAATAGAAAATGCCCTTCCTCTAAATATAGATCTCAAAGTATCCTTGACCTCTTGCCCTACTCATTGCCCTAGAAGGAGAGCATAATCACTAACCAAACTACATCCCACAAACACTAGACATAACATCTATGAATAAAATGTAAGAGCAATACTTCAATACACCATGAACTCATGATGGGCAAGCTACATGGAATAAAGAGCACAGAGACTAAATAGGAAAAATCAACAGCATGTGATAATGTCCAGAGGTCCAGATAATGTCCATAATTGTGACCATCCTCTACTCTACTAGTGTTGTTGGCGGGGCAGTGGGTAGCCTTTTGAGTTGGAGATAAGGATACCCAAGTTTAAACCCTGCTTCAGTAATCCATTAGCTCTGTCACCAATGGTAAGTCACTTATTCTTTTTCAGCCTCAGTTTCTTCATTTGTAAGTGACGATGATGACAGGTGGATTGTGAGGACTAAATAAGTTAACAAATCAATCACTTTTCCAAACTTGAAAGTGCTGGATAAGTATCATCTATTATTATTATTATTATTATTACCAGATGTCAATGTCAGTAGGCCAGAGAGTGAGCTTATACCTTAATACTTCAATTCAATTAGAAAGAGTAATTAATTTGTCCATTTTCAGAACACTAAATAATTATTACTGTGAGATAGTGATGTGCTCCAGGACTATTTCTATCTGAACTTGTTGGAACAAGATGAGAAAAATGAGAATAATAAATGTTAGGGAAGATTCCTTACATTGTGATTTCTCTCAATAGTTAACAAATTAGTTTACCTCAAATTATGTTATGTAAGATGTACATTATTTTTCTTTCCATTTTGCAGATTAAGAAACTGAGTTTCAGAAAGATTAAGTGAATTTGCAGAAAGCTGCCTTACCAGTCAATGGCTTTGAAATTTTTTTTTCAATAAAAGAATGTGTGGTGAGATGCAATAATATATATATCTTGGGGTCAAAGATTGAAGGGAGAGTTTCTGAGTAAAAGAATGGAAGGGGCTGGTGGAAGGAAGGCAGTGTCACAGGGGAAAAGTGGCCTTGCTCATGTAGTGATTGTATCATTTGACTACCTGAGGGAGACTCACTGTTTGAAGGCTGCAAGGGGGACTGATTTCTGACAAGGGAACACCTGGGAAAGAACTGCTCAATATGATCAGAGATGTGGAGATAGTAGGACTGCCCCCATCATCCAGGTGTTTTGCATTCACTCTTTCCCGCAAACTCCTCCCTGATGCTGAAAACCTTTATCAACAGGCTAGTCTTACTACTGGGGAAGGGATCAGCACTGGACAGAGTTCATTGTGAAGATGGAGTCTCCAGCTCCTTTGTCTCCTGCTCCTGTGGCTCCCAGCTGAGAAAAGAGAATGTGAAGATTATGGAGAAGGACAGGAGGCTGGGAGAGGATCCTTGCAATCTAAGCTTTGCTGCATTCACTGTCTCAATGAGAAAAGTCTTTGAGAGATGATATCAGAGTTATAAAAAATGTCCTTTTGTGAGAAGAATTAATCAATTTTTTGTAATTAGAGATTGAACATAGGAGAGTTTGGGAAAGGAGAGCAAACAATGTTGCTTCTACAGTCTCAAATTTCTATTGATTAATTACAGGTTCACAAGGGGAAGTTGTATTGACCCAGTCTCCAGCCTCCCTGTCTGTGGCTCTGAGAGAGAGAGTCACCATCTGCTGCAAGGCCAGTCAGAGCCTCTTCCACAGTAATGGGCCACACTTACTTATATTGATGCCAATGGAACCAGGACAACCTATTAATCTTTGATTTACAGGGTTCCCAATCTGTTTTCTGGGGTTCCCTCTCAATTCAGTGGCAGTGGATCTGGGACAGATTTTGCCCTCACAATCAGCCTGCTGGAGCCTGAGGATGTTGCAGAGTACTACTATGCACACAGCCTTCATTTCCCTCCCCACAGTGCTCCAGCCCTACACAAAAACCTCCCCATATCATTCAGCCCTGAGCTTAGGGGAATAGCTGCTGTCCCCAGAGACCTAGACTCACAGCAGATCCTGTCCTGCATATGAAGACTCAGAGGGGGTTTCACAGACTCTGCTTACGTTACTAAAGCTTTCCCTTTTCTAACTATCTTACTGAGGTTTCAGGTTGCTCCTAGGTCTTCAAGAGTCAAGATGTTCTCCTCATCACATCTCCTCTTCTTGTTAGTCTTTTACACTCAGGGGAAGACAACAAAAAATTGGAGGGACTGAGAAGAGCACAGATTTTTAAAGACAAAATCCTGGTGACCCCTCTCTCCAGGAGGTATGGAAGCTTAGAATCAGCTTTAGCTGACAAGGGGCAGACAAGCATGGCCGGACCTCAGATCAGAAACACTGGTGAAGTCTATGGGAAACATATCTCACTTTACAGCAATACAACTGAATGTCACTGATTTGGGATTTCTTGGCTCCACAAGTATTGTCCCATTCATATTCTTTAAATTGGACATTCACATTTTTTCTTCCTCTAATTTTGCTAATTTCCTAGATTCGATAGGAGGCATTGTGCTGACCCATTCTCCTTGCTCCTTGTCCAGATCTCCAGGACAGAGATTTACCAGCAGCTTTAAGGCCAGTGAGAGTTTAACAGATATTGCTGTTGATGACCACTTATACTTGTACCAGCAGAAGCCTGGCCAAGCCCTATCTCCTCATCAACTTGGCTACCAGGGTGGCATGTGGAATGCCTGCCCAGTTCAGCGACAGTAGGTCTGGGACATATTTCACTCTCACCATCAGCTGCATGGAGACTGAGCATGTTGGAGATTATTACTCTCTGCAGACTTATATGCCTCCCATAGTGCTTCATCCCCTGGACAAAAACCAACCAAGGCTGGTTAATGGCACCCTCTAATCAATGATTGTTACTTCTGGGTTCTCTAAGGAAAGTTGGATGGCCAACCTGGGACTTCTGTGCATGTAATTCATCTCCCTCAAGGAAGATCTCAGGTAGGAGGTAGTGTTGAGCAGAACATTAAAGACATTTAGGAACCAGCAGAGCTGGGTAGAGAATGTGTGTGTGTGCATGTGCATGTGTGTGTGAGTGTACCCTATATCCAATGGGACTGACATCTCAGTCATAGCCACAACATACACATTAGGGGCCTCAGGCATCATCCTGCTGATTATAAGAGTGAAATCAGTTCTAGACCCATGGTCACTGAAGTGAACAAAGACTCCATATTACAACCTGCAAGTCCAGTACATCAGGCACCTGGGGCTGGACTAGGTTTCTGCCAGTACCAGTATAAGAGGTCATCACTATCCCTACCCATTAGTCTCTCAGTGGTACTGATGGTCCCTCTGTCTCCCTCTGTCTCTCTCTCCCCACCACCCCCCTCTTTCTCTCCCCTTTGTCTCCTGGAGATATGTGTAAGGAGGCTGGAGACTGGGTCAGCAGAATGGCTCCATGGTAATCTAGGAAGTCAACAGAATGAGAAGACAGAAATATCTAATGTCCAAACATATGAACAAAACAATTTGAAGAGACCAATGAAATCCCAGAGAAGTGATATTCACCTATGTTTGCTATAAAGAGCAGACATTATTCATTTTTCACAGAGACTTCCCAGTTTCTCTAATCCAGCACAACTCTTTCCATATCTATATGTGCCAGTCTATGCTGTGCCTAAGCTTTTTATCTATGGAATGGAAGAAATCATAGAAATTTAACCCCCCAAACTGATTCACCTATCACCCATTTAATATTTGTTTTTTTCTTATTTTGAGACCATAGTGCCAACAACCAGATGAGCTTAGACAGAGAGATCATCCTGACCCTTGAAGACAAGTAGAAAGACTTCTCAGAGCCTGGAATAAGATAGATTGGGAGACTGAGACATTTATATCCTCAGTGGGGCTTCTAAACAGTCCCTTAGCCTTCAGTGTGCAAAGGCACCCCTGGATTTTAAGTCTAGTTTAAGCCATCAGATGCATAAGTGATGAGATGTGTTTCTTGCATCATCAATTGAAACAAGTGTGTAAAATGATCTTCATAAGCACAGAGAAGTTCCTGCTTTGTATCTGATATAGGAAAATCTGCAGTTTGGCTATGGATAAGCAGGAATGTCCTCTCTCTGTGTCCCAGGTAGGACTGGACCTCTTGCACAATTAGAAGCATCGCCAAGCCCTGGGGTGCTGCAGAGAAGACAGAAGAGCTCATAGCTAGTAAGGGTACATGCTGCCTCACCTGACTCTGCCAAGGCATCTGACCCACTAAAACCTCCGGTGGAGAGGGGAGGAAATCCATGATAAAGCTATGAATATCAAGCTGACACTAGGCAGGCCTCAGAGGAGATCCTAAGAAATCTAGAAGAGGGTTGCATTTTTGGGTTTGGGTAAATCCTTGCAACCAATCTGAGGACTTGCAGGTGAGGGTGAATATTTCTTTTAGAGACATAAGCAGGGAGTCTGAGGAATAATTCCTCTTTGTGGCCTTATCACCCCATTCCTGGACTGCTACCACCTCTCCCCAAAATGAATTGGCCTCTCTACTTCCAGTGTGTCTCTCATCAGCCATCAACCACACAGCTACCACAGTGAGATTTGGGAATCACAGATATTACCAGGGCACTCTACCTCTAATCAATTTCTGGTGACTTACTCTCATTTTTAGGATTAAATATCCCACCCTATCTTATAACATATCACAGTTTACTCTCCCTTAGTAATTTTATGGAGCACCTAAATGGTAGAGTGCCCAGAGCACCAGGGCTGGAGTCAGGAAGACTCCTAGCTGTGTGACCCTAGGCAAGTTACTAACCCTGTTTGACTCAGTTTCCTCACTT
This sequence comes from Trichosurus vulpecula, assembly GCF_011100635.1. NCBI lineage: Eukaryota > Metazoa > Chordata > Mammalia > Diprotodontia > Phalangeridae > Trichosurus > Trichosurus vulpecula. The sequence continues at coordinate 402,862,892 of NC_050575.1, forward strand.
TACAATGAGCTGGAGAATAATAGCACAGTACTCCAAAATCTTTGCCAAGAAACCTCCAAATGGGGTCATCGAGAGTTGGGTACCTATTGAAAATGACTGAATAGCCACAAAAATAATTTTAGGGTTAACCAAAGTGACTAGTTTGCTGTTCTTGATAAAAGACGTTGATTTTTATCTGGACATATTTCCTCTTTCTTTTTGCCTTAGACTCCCAGTAAAGTTTTTGAGGAAGATGAGACAACTCTGAGATCCAGCTACTAAGAAAACAACCATTAAAAGGGAAGGAATAGGGCGGAGCCAAGATGGCGGCTGGAAAGCAGGGACCAGCGTGAACTCCCTGCCGAGTCCCTCCAAAAACCTATAAAAAATGGCTCTGAACCAATTCTAGAACTGCAGAACCCACAAAACAGCAGAGGGAAGCAGGTCTCCAGCCCAGGACAGCCTGGATGGTCTCTGGGTGAGGTCTATCCCACACGGAGCTGGGAGCTGGGAGTGGAGCGGAGCAGAGCCCAGTGTGAGCAGCGCAGACCAACCAGACCAGGAGCTGGGCGGAATGTGCCCCACCACCCTGAATCAGTGAGCTGTGGCAGTTACCAGACTTCTCAACCCACAAACACCAAAGACAGCCGAGAAGGTTAGTGGGAAAAGCTGCGGGAGTGGAAGGAGTTCATGGTTCGGCTTCTAGCCCCAGGGGCAGCGGAGGTGGGGCAGCTACAGCTGCTGCTGCTTCTGGCCCCAGGCCCACCTGATGAGAGGAATTAAGTGGCGGATCAGAGCAGAAGGGTACAGCCTGCTGAAGATCTAAGCCCAGTCCGGGTTGGGGGTTCTTGGAGAAGGAGTAGTGCTGGTGTGACAGAGCTGGCACTTCCCCCGCAAACGTGGAACATAGAACACTTTAGTCTACAAGCAGTCATACCCCACTGAAAAACTCAAAGGTCAAGTTAGTTGGTTGGGAATATGGCCATGGCGCGAAAATGCGCCAGATTCAGTCTCAGACTTAGCATTCTTTCTTTGGTGACAAAGAAGCCAAAACATACAGACAGAAGAAGTTAATAAAGTCAAAGAGCCTACAACAGAAACCTCCAAGAAAAACATGAACTGGTCCCAGGCCATGGAAGAGCTCAAAAAGGATTTGGAAAAGCAAGTTAGAGAAGTAGAGGAAAAATTGGGAAGAGAAATGAGAAGGATGCGAGAAACCACGAAAAACAAGTCGATGACTTGCTAAAGGAGACCCCAAAAAATACTGAAAAATACACTGAAGAAAACAACACCTTAAAAAAATAGACTAACTAAAATGACAAAAGAGCTCCAAAAAGCCAATGAGGAGAAGAATGCTTTGAAAGGCAGAATTAGCCAAATGGAAAAGGAGGTCCAAAAGACCACTGAAGAAAATACTACTTTAAAAATTAGATTGGAGCAAGTGGAAGCTAGTGACTTTATGAGAAATCAAGATATTATAAAACAGAACCAAAGGAATGAAAAAATGGAAGACAATGTGAAATATCTCATTGGAAAAACCACTGACCTGGAAAATAGATCCAGGAGAGATAATTTAAAAATTATTGGACTACCTGAAAGCCATGATCAAAAAAGAGCCTAGATATCATCTTTCAAGAAATTATCAAGGAGAACTGCCCTGATATTCTAGAGCCACAGGGCAAAATAGAAATTGAAAGAATCCGTTGATTGCCTCCTCAAATAGACCCCAAAACGAAATCTCCTAGGAATATTGTTGCCAAATTCCAGAGCTCCCAGATCAAGGAGAAAATACTGCAAGCAGCCAGAAAGAAACAATTTGAGTATTGTGGAAACCCAATCAGAATAACCCATGATCTGGTAGCTTCTACATTAAGAGATCGAAGGGCTTGGAATATGATATTCCAGAGGTCAATGGAGCTAGTGTTAAAACCTAGAATCACCTACCCAGCAAAACTGAGTATCATGCTCCAAGGCAAAATACGGATTTTCAATAAAATAGAGGACTTTCAAGCTTTCTCAGTGAAAAGACCAGAACTGAATAGAAAATTTGACTTTCAAACACAAGAATCAAGAGAAGCATGAAAAGGTAAACCAGAAAGAGAATTCATAAGGGACTTACTAAAGTTGAACTGTTTTGTTTACATTCCTACATGGAAAGATAACATGTATGATTCATGAGTCCTCAGTATTAGGGTAGCTGAAGGGAATATGCATATATATATGTATATATATATGTATATATATATATGTTTATGTATATATATGTGTTTTAACAACCCAGTTAGCAGCTTCGGTGGGGGCGTAAGATCCCTCCCCCACAGCTGGCACCCAGGGGGCTGCCGGGACCCAGGGGGCTGCCGGTGCCCAGGAGGCTGCTGGGACCCAGGAGGCTGCCGGGAAAGCACAGGTTCTTTTTATCTGCTTAAACAAGGAAAGCATGGTGAAGGGTTTGACCCGCTTACTTTAATCCAGCATTCAGTTAGCATACAGACAACATTCATTTAGCTCAGGGGAAACGCCAGCATTCAGTTAGCATTCAGTTAGTTCAGGGGAGCATACAGACAAGCATCAAGAGACAGACCAAATACAGATTCATTGACTTACTTAGGGGAAAAAACCAGCACCCTGAGGTTCAAAACATTCATTTAGTTCTGGAGAAAAACAAACCAGCACCCCGAACCTCAAAACCAAAATACAAACAAATTACAAATATCAACAGACAGACCCAATACAATTCATAGTTACCAACATCTGGGCTCGGCCCGAGAGCAAGGGCTGGCCCAGAGTCACGCTTGCTTGCCGCTGATTCCCACACCAACCGGAAGAGGAAAAAGAGAGCTCTTCAAGCTGTCCTCTCCCTCTTATAGAGTTTTTTGACATCATCAAGCGCTGCCTGAATGACCAGGGCTGATTGGTTCTTGAGTTGGCCCCTCCCCCAGGGTAGACTTAACACCTTCCTCAGCCAGCCCAAGACTCATCACACCAGGAAGTTGTCTGCTTCCTGGCATGCTCTCTGGGCTTCCTACCCCCGGAAGAGCAAGCCACAGTGTCCAGAGGCTCAATGAGGTAAGCTGAGTCATTCAAAGAAAACAAAGGCCGTTCTGGTTACAATATGTGAATGTGTATGTAAGTATATATCTATGTGTGTGTGTGTGTGTGTGTGTGTGTGTGTATGTGTATATATATATGTGTGTGTATATATATATATATATATGAGAAAGAGCAGACACAGGGTGAGTTGAAGATGAAGGGAAGATAGCCAAAAGAAATTAAATCAAATTAAGGGATGAGAGAGGAACCTACTGAGAGAGGGAGATAGGGAGATATAGAATGGGGTGGATTATCTCGCGTAAAGGTGGCAAGAGGAGCAGTTCTGTGGGAGGAGGGGAGAGGGGCAGGTGAGGGGGGAATGAGGTGAACCTTGCTATCCATCAATTTGGCCTGAGGAGGGAATACCATACATACCCAATTGGGAATCTTACCCCACAGGAAAGAAGAGAGGGAAGATAAAAAAGGGGGGGGGATGATGGAGGGAGGGCAGATGGGGTGGAGGCAATCCAAAACAAACACTTTGAAAGGGATAGGGTCAAGGGAGAAAATTCAATAAAGGGGCATGGGTTGGGAAGGAGCAAAATATAGTTAGTCTTTTATAACATGAGTATTGTGGAAGGGTATCCATAATGATACACATGTGGCCTATGTTGAATTGCTTGACTTCTTAGGGAGGGTGGGTGAGAAGGGAGAGGGAAGAGAATTTGGAACTCAAAGTTTTAAAACAGATGTTCAAAAACAACAAAATTTTTTGCATGCAACTAGAAAATAAGATACACAGGCAATGGGGTGTAGAAATTTATCTTGCCCTACAGAAATGGAAGGGAAAAGGGGATGGGAGGGGGAGTGGGATAATAGAGGGGAAGGCTGACTGGGGAACAGGGCAACCAGAATATATGCCATCTTGAGTGGGGGGGAGGGTAGAAATGGGGAGAAAATTTGTAATTCAAACTTGTGAAAATCAATATGCTGAAAACTAAATATGTTAAATAAATAAATTTAAATTTAAAAAGGGAAGGAATATTGGTTGTCTTTCTTGACACCAGGGAAAAGAATGAGACATTCTTTTCCTGTAACTTTTGCATGCAATCTAGGTTCTGGCTTAGGAGCCAACTAAATAAGTTTTTGGACCAATTGGTATATAAACTGAGGATCCCGGCTTCAGCTCTGACAAGAGTGTAAGAGGAAGGTCAACTCCATACATGTGCCCAGAAACTGGCTCACCAAATCTCTACATGGATTAGTGCCAGGGATTCTAAGAGGTTAGCAAGGGGACCTTTGCAAGAGAGAGGGGATTTGCCCCCTATACTTGGGAGAGGAAGCTTGGCATCTCGTGAGAGTCCCTGGAAAGTTTCCACATCCCAACCAGGCAGGCATCATGAAGAATTATGACCTTAGACATCTTAATACACCTGACTCCAGTGGTTATGAGCTTCCTGTGCCCAGATCTGGAGAGTCCACTTAGCACTGGAATACTCTTCTCCAAAATCAGTTCTAATATTCATCAGCTAAGGGCTACTAATAGAATAATGGACCTGAGTCATGAGACATGAATTTGATACTCCTCTCCCCTGAAATGTTATATCCACATAAGCTTTCTGATCCTCCTTTTCCTCCACCATCAAATATGCTAATAAGAACACCAATCTTGCAGGTTTGTTGTGAGGGTAAAGACCTAATGTAAAGTGGTCTACAAATTAGACATGTCTGTATAGATGTGAGCTCATACACTACTCCTTTGCTGTCCCTGGCTGATTGCTCATGTCCAGAATAACAATGAATGGATGGACTTTAACCCCTCCTAGGTGATTTCTCAGGTCCCTATTCTAGTTCTAAGAATCCCTGTTGCTGGAACTGGAAATTGTAGAATGCCTCCTGTCCCTCCTTCCTCTGACTGGGAGATGGCACCATTGATCTTCTCATAGTCGCAGATTGTCCTTCATTCTGAAGAGGACAGCAGGAAGGTGATGTCCTTCAATTGCAATTGAATTGGATTTACTGTATTTCACTGCATTAATTGCCCTGTTTTTGCAGTCCAGAAATTGTTTATATCCTTCATCATGTAATCATCACATGGTATAATTGTGTTCATCACACTGCTTAAAAGGTAAACGGAGCAGCAACCAGTGGCATATGGATATATCATTTCTCTAACACATTGGGAGTTGCCAAGCCTAGATTTCTCAGTGTAGGTGCACTGTCAGTATGTTTCTGAAAACACGACTTGACTATGGTTTATTTAGAGCACTGTAGTACTAACCACATTGTCTACTCAACCCAATGAAGAGCTGTAGGCACAAGGAGAGTGGGTGGGTATATGAAGCTGCCATGAGTAAGTCACATGATATGGTAAGACTTGCACCTTCCCATGCATGATAAACTGTTCAGTTTGTCTACCAGTGAGACTTTTTAGCAATAAATTTTTTTTTCCTTTGAGGGGGAAGGCAGGGCAATTGGGGGTTAAATGACTTGCCCAAAGTCACACAGCTACTAAGTGTGTCAAGTGTCTGAGGCTGGATTTGAACTCAGGTCCTCCTGACCCCAGGGCCAGTGCTCTACTCACTGTGCCACCTAGCTGCCCCGTAATAAATTATTTTTAAGCAACACCATCACATTTTTTTAAAAAGCTTCACATAATGGTTGCACTCAGCTTTTTTGCAAAATGTTTGGTATAAAATCTGTGATGATGATGCAGTGATATATAGTGAGAGGGAAGACTGTGCAAAGTCACTAGCATCACCTCTCTCCTCCAGAGCCCTCTGGATCCAGTGGCCAGATACAGAACAAAATGACTGGAGATGGCCCTAAATACAGTGGGAGATCTGGCTTCCTGAATCTGCCAGTCACAATCAATCCTCCTCCACTGGAGGACTTGGAGGTTGGGTCTGGCCTGGACTTGGTCACACAATATCACTGAAGTTCCTTGGACCCTGGGCTTTCTGGATCACAGTCATCCTAACCTTCCTCAGGCTGAACTGTCTCCCCTGACCCATCAGCTCTTGCTCATGGCCCAGGCCTTCAGTGCTCTGTTTCCTAGGGTGCCACTCCCCAATATCAGGGTCCCCATCCCATCAGGAAGTTTATTTCATAACGTCAACAAACACATCAAATTAAAAAAAAACACTTTAAACAAACTATTATGTGCAAAAAAAAACCCTGTGGATTCATAGACCATAGCCGAATAGTCCCTGCTGTTTTGGGAATTAACATTCAATTGGAGTGAAGACAACTGGTGTCTACAGAGTAATTCCAAGAGGGAAAGAAGACATATATGGGAGGAGTAACAGAGGCCTCCAAAGGGATGGAACCTGAGCTGGGCTCTAAAGGAAGCTGGAGATTTTGCCTGGTGTGGGTGGGTAGGGTCTGCATGGCCGTCTGAAGGAGCCAGCTGTACAAAAGCCTGGTGATGAATGATGGTAGAGCTTTACTAGAACAGAAAGGGCACAAAGCTGGTTAATAATGGCACAAGACTGGGAATGGAGAAGGGAACCATATTGTGGAGAATGTTAAATGCCAGGTTGAAGATTTATGTTCTGTCCAAAAAGCAACAGGAGCCAGTGGAGATTTTGGGTAAGGGAGTTACAATATCAGACCAATTTAATGAATATCAATTGATGGTACCATGATAAGGTCAAAGTGGATACATGAACAAAATATAAATGGAGATATCACAAGAAAATGAGAAGTACATGGAACGCATTACCCATTAGACTCATGGAGAGGAGAGTAACATACGAGGAAGATAAGTTAGAGAGCATTGGTGAGGTATGAAGTGGATAATTTCAATTAATTTAAAATAAAAAGTTCTTGTATAAATGAAATCAACATAACCAAGATTAGAACAAAAGCAGAAAATTGGGAAGAAAACTTTCCGAGACAATCTCTTTGATAAAGATCTCATTTTGGCAAACATATAGAGAATTTGTCACATGTATAGGAATACATGTCGTACTCCAAATGATAAATGATCAAAGAATATGAATATGTCATTTTCAATGAAGAAATAAAAAGTATATAATCATATAAAAATACCCTAAATCATTATGGATTAGAGAAATGACAATTAAAACAACTTTGAGATATCATCTTACACCTATCAAACTGGCTAAAAGGATAGGTGCCCTTCAATTAGGGAATGGCTTAACTATCTGTGTTATATAATTGTGATAGAATACTA